>NW_028319188.1:0-122238 GCF_062004578.1 Staurois parvus | reverse complement strand
CCAGCGTCTCCTTCATGGCGTCTGAGCCCAGCAGGGGGAAGAGGACGCCTCTTATATCTCCCAGCCTCGCCCCACCCCAGGGGGCTTAAAGGGCCAGGACAGTGATAGGAGAACCTGATGGGGCCCCGAGGGGGATGTCCAGGGAGGAGACAGAACTCTTCATCAGACCGGCCCCAGACACACGGAACCATTGGGGGTCCCCAGATCTACACGGCTCACAACTTCTCTTGGATTTCTTTTTACTTTTCCAGAAAATCTTCAAATAAGCACTGAACACCGGGGGGGGGGGGGCCCAGGACACAGGAGGGGCCCCAGGACACGGGGGGGCGCAGGACACAGGAGGAGCCCCAGGACACGGGGGGCCCCAGGACACAGGAGGACCCCAGGACACAGGAGGGGCCCCAGGACACAGGAGGAGCCCCAGGACACGGGGGGGGCCCAGGACACAGGAGGAACCCCAGGACACAGGGGGGGCCCCAGGACACAGGGGGGGTCCAGGACACAGGGGGGGCCCCAGGACACAGGGGGGGCCCAGGACACGGGGGGGGGCCCAGGACACAGGAGGGACCCCAGGACACGGGGGGGCGCAGGACACAGGAGGAGCCCCAGGACACGGGGGGGCGCAGGACACAGGAGGAGCCCCAGGACATGGGGGGCCCCAGGACACAGGAGGACCCCAGGACACAGGAGGGGCCCCAGGACACAGGAGGAGCCCCAGGACACGGGGGGGGCCCAGGACACAGGAGGAACCCCAGGACACAGGGGGGGCCCAGGACACAGGGGGGGCCCCAGGACACAGGGGGGGCCCAGGACACGGGGGGGGGCCCAGGACACAGGAGGAGCCCCAGAACACAGGAGGAGCCCCAGAACACAGGAGGAGCCCCAAGACACCAGGGGGGGGTCCCAGGACACAGGAGGATCGGGGGGCCACAGGACACAGGAGGAGCCCCAGGACACAGGAGGGTCCCCAGGACACAGGAGGAGCCCCAGGACACAGGAGGGTCCCCAGGCCACAGGAGGAGCCCCAGGACACAGGAGGAGCCCCAGGACACAGGAGGATCGGGGGGGCCCCAGGACACAGGAGGAGCCCCAGGACACAGGAGGAGCCCCAAGACACCAGGGGGGGCCCCCAGGACACAGGAGGAGCCCCAGGACACCAGGGGGAGGGCAGGACACAGGAGGGGCCCCAGGACACAGGAGGAACCCCAGGACACAGGAGCGGCCCCAAGATGCAGGAGGAGCCCCAGGACACAGGAGGGACTCCAGGACACAGGAGGAGCCCCAGGACACGGGGGGGCAGGACACAGGAGGGGCCCCAGGACACAGGAGGGGCCCTAGGACACAGGAGGGGCGGGGTGCAATCAGCACTGTCTGAGAGAGTATGGGGGATGGGTTAGCTTCACCCTCTCCCCTCTTCCTGCCTCCCCCCCCCCAGCTTCACCCTCTCCCCTCCCCCCCCCACTTTACCTTCTTCCCCCTATGTGTGTATAGATCCCCTTGGTTTGTATGTGGGAATGTGTTGTCGGCTCCCTGGGGGCGGGGAGTAGGAAATTTGATAAGCAGACTGTGTGTGAGACATCCCTCGGGCTGCAGGTTTGGCTCTTCCTGGGCGGGACATCCGCCGGACACGCCTCTCCTCTGCCGTGTATGAGAATATTTCATATTAGCTGCCTCACCTTCTCTTTTCCTTTCTGCTCCCTCAGGAAGATCCTCTCGGTAGGAGAACTTGGACCGATCTCGGGGCCCTCAGGACAATCAGGTCGATCTCACGTGGTTCTCTGGCATGGTCCATGGTTGATTTCTCCTGTGAGGGTCACCTCTGTACACGCCGGTCCCCGATTCCTCATGTGGACATTCTGATGGGAATACATTGCTGGCCATCAGACGTTGGGTGATTATTGTGTGTTGTAGCCAGGGAGGGGCCCGGCCAAGGCGGTGTCAGAGGGGGCCACACTCCGACCAGGGCTCAGAAGGGAACAGGGAACCCAAGATACTCAGCGGCTCCTATGGGGGTAGAGCTACAACCCCTAGGAGTCTCAGGGAAATGTACACAGAGCTGGACTCCCCACCATAACCCATGTGTCTGAGGATTTCATTGGCCCCTGGCCCCTAGGAGCCCCAAAGAGAATGTTCAGAGGGCTAGACTCCCCACCATGACCTACGTATCTGATGATTTATTTGGCCCCTGGCCCCTAGGAGCCCCATAGAGGATATTCAGAGGATTGTACTCCCCAACATAACCCATGTGTCTGATGATTTCATTGGCCCCTAGGAGCCCCATAGAGAGCGTTCAGAGGGTTGGACACCTCACCATAACCCATGTGTCTGATGATTTCATTGGCCCCTAGGAGCCCCATGGAGTGCATTCAGAGGGCCGGACCCCCCACCATGACCCATGTGTCTGCAGAGAGAACTCGGGGTCCCACCAAGACTTCCATCACATTCCATACCAGGAAGAAAATATTCTGGAAACTTCCAAATGGATTTTATTTCTAACAAGGAAATCTCTTCTTCCTCCAAACCCCGCCCCCGAGGGGCCCAACGTCACCAACACTGAAGGGGCATCAGGAGGAAAGAAGTCCGAGATCTTCATGTGGGGGGAGGGATGCTGGGGGAGGGGGGGGGGGAAATCAATGATTGGTGTGTAGGGGGAGGGAAATCGATGATTGGTGTGGGGGAGGAGGAGGGGGGGGATCAGTGATTGGGGGGGGGGGGGGAGCAGGGGGGATCAGTGATTGGTGTGGGGGGGGGGGGGAGGGGGAGAATGAATGATTACTCTGGTTGGGGGGGCCGTGATTGCTGGGGTTGATTGGTGGGATGGGAGTTCAATACTTGGTGATTGGATGAGGGGGGAGGTCAGAGATTGTTGTGGCTGGCGGGGGGAGGGGCGGGCCGAAGAAGTTTCTGTTCCATGTGGGCGGAGTCATCACTTCTTCCCGCGGGTGACACTTTCCACTTCCTTCATCAGGCGGAGGCACTGCTCTTCCTGCCACTGGAGGGCCACACACTGCACCACCACCGGGAGCCCCACACCCCCCTCCATCCCCTGAAAGACAAAGATGGCCGACAATCAGAGTGACATCACACAATCCGGAGACTCTGCACGATGATATCACAGATCTGGGAGGAGTCTCCACTCAGCGATTGTGGAGTCACTCCCATCATTAATGCAAAGAATTGTTTACTGAAAATGTCCCACCCACCGCCCGACAGCCCCGCCCCACCGCCCGACAACCCCTCCCCACCGTCCGAGAGCCCCGCCCCACCGCCCGACAACCCCTCCCCACCGTCCAAGAGCCCCGCCCCACCGCCCGACAACCCCGCCCCACCGTCCAAGAACATCGCCCCACCGCCCGACAACCCCTCCCCACCGCCTTACAAACCCGCCCCACCGCCCGACAACCCCACTCATCTCCTGACAACCCCTCCCCACCACCTGATGACCCCACCCACCTCCTAACAACCCCTCCCACTGTCTCACAGCTCCACCCCACTGCCTGACGACTCCACCCCACCACCTGATCACTCCACCCACTGCCTGATGACCCCGCCTCACAGCTCCACCCCACTGCCTGACAACCCCACCCCATTGCCTCACAGCTCCACCCCACTGCCTGACAACCCCACCCCATTGCCTCACAGCTCCACCCAACCAACTGAAAACAGGTGTCAGTCGGTGGGGTGGAGCCATCAGTGGGTGGGTGGAGCCTGCGGGGTGACCCCTCACGTTGGATGGTGTCACTGACCTGGATGACCTCCTTGTCCCAGAGATCGTTGTGATATCCTCTGTAGTGTGTGAGCTCCTCCTCGTCCTCCGCACTCACCGAGGTGACGGGAACCACTCCGGCCGGGAAGTTCAGGATATTGAAGAGCATGGTGAAGCTGAACCCGGCTGGAAGACACCAAAACCATCACATGTAGGGACCACACAGCATGCCGTACAGCTCCACCCATCACATGCAGGGACCACACGGCACGCCGTACAGCTCCACCCATCACATGCAGGGACCACACGGCACGCCGTACAGCTCCACGTATCCCACCCATCACATGTAGGGACCACACGGCACGCCGTACAGCTCCACGTATCCCACCCATCACATGTAGGGACCACACGGCACGCCGTACAGCTCCACCCATCACATGCAGGGACCACAGGGCACGCCGTACAGCTCCACCCATCACATGCAGGGACCACACGGCACGCCGTACAGCTCCACCCATCACATGCAGGGACCACACGGCACGCCGCACAGCTCCACCCATCACATGCAGGGACCACACGGCACGCCGCACAGCTCCACCCATCACATGCAGGGACCACACGGCACGCCGTACAGCTCCACCCATCACATGCAGGGACCACACGGCACGCCGCACAGCTCCACCCATCACATGCAGGGACCACACGGCACGCCGCACAGCTCCACCCATCACATGCAGGGACCACACGGCACGCCGCACAGCTCCACCCATCACATGCAGGGACCACACGGCACGCCGCACAGCTCCACCCATCACATGCAGGGACCACACGGCACGCCGCACAGCTCCACCCATCACATGCAGGGACCACACGGCACGCCGCACAGCTCCACGCATCCCACCCATCACATGTAGGGACCACACGGCACGCCGTACAGCTCCACCCATCACATGCAGGGACCACACAGCACGCCGTACAGCTCCACCCATCACATGCAGGGACCACACAGCACGCCGTACAGCTCCACACATCCCACCCATCACATGTAGGGACCACACGGCACGCCTTACAGCGACAGGCATCCCACCCATCACATGTAGGGACCACACGGCACGCCGCACAGCTCCACCCATCACATGCAGGGACCACACGGCACGCCGTACAGCTCCGGGCATCCGACCCATCACATGTAGGGACCACACGGCACGCCGTACAGCTCCACCCATCACATGCAGGGACCACACAGCACGCCGTACAGCTCCACCCATCACATGCAGGGACCACACGGCACGCCGCACAGCTCCACCCATCACATGCAGGGACCACACGGCACGCCGTACAGCTCCACCCATCACATGCAGGGACCACACAGCACGCCGTACAGCTCCACCCATCACATGCAGGGACCACACGGCACGCCGTACAGCTGCACGCATCCCACCCATCACATGTAGAGACCACACGGCATGCCGTACAGCGACAGGCATCCCACCCATCACATGTAGGGACCACACGGCACGCCGCACAGCTCCACCCATCACATACAGGGACCACACGGCACGCCGTACAGCTCCGGGCATCCGACCCTTCACATGTAGGGACCACACGGCACGCCGTACAGCTCCACCCATCACATGCAGGGACCACACAGCACGCCGTACAGCTCCACCCATCACATGCAGGGACCACACAGCACGCCGTACAGCTCCACGCATCCCACCCATCACATGTAGGGACCACACGGCACGCCGACAGCTCCAGGCATCCCACCCATCACATGTAGGGACCACACGGCACGCCGTACAGCTCCGGGCATCGCACCCATCACATGTAGGAACCACACGGCACGCCGTACAGCTCCACGCATCCCCCCCCATCACATGTAGGGACCACACGGCACGCCGTACAGCTCCAGGCATCCCACCCATCACATGTAGGGACCTAACGGCACGCCGTACAGCTCCACCCATCACAGGTAGGGACCAAACGGCACGCCGTACAGCTCCACGCATCCCACCCATCACATGTAGGGACCACACGCCATGCCGTACAGCTCCACGCATCCCACCCATCACATGTAGGGACCGCACGCCATGCCGTACAGCTCCACGCATCCCACCCATCACATGTAGGGACCGCACGCCATGCCGTACAGCTCCACGCATCCCACCCATCACATGTAGGGACCACACGCTATGCCGTACAGCTCCACGCATCCCACCCATCACATGTAGGGACCGCAGAGCATGCCGCCCACCTCTAGGTATACCCCCCCAGAATGCTGCATGGCCATCACACAGATCCAGGGCTCCATGAGACCTCCCCCCAGCTCGGCACACATAGACGGCCATCTTGGATGAGATCTGGACTCTCCTCCCCCATCATCACCAACATAGACCTTGGCAACACCCCTACTGATGACGTCTGTGGATACGAAACGCGTCTGGGAGGAGCCCTTGTACTCTGTGACGTCACGCCGCTGCATCACGGAGGTCCGGCGGCCATCTTGCCAATCCAGCTGCTCTGTACTGAGCAATTAAACCCCATCCCAGGACCCCAGGTGATCTATCCGGACCAGAGAGGGGAGGAGCCTGTGACCGGACCCCGTTATAGGGGCCCCCTGAGTGACTTCCCTAACACCCAGATCTACAGAGGAGGGGCACCAGCCGAACCCTAAAGGAGACCTCCGCTTATCTGATCAATGCGCCTCCGGTGAGTGCGCACTCTTACACCAGATCACTCATCGCCGGATCGCTAATCGCCGGATCACTAATCGCTAATCACCGGATCACTAATCGCTAATCGCCGGATCGCTAATCACCGGATCACTAATCGCCGGATCACTAATCACCGGATCACTAATCGCCGGATCACTAATCACCGGATCACTAATCGCTAATCACCGGATGCCTAATCGCCGGATCGCTAATCGCCGGATCACTAATCGCCGGATCGCTAATCGCTAAACACCGGATCGCTAATCTCCGGATCGCTAATCACCGGATCGCTAATCACCGGATCGCTAATCTCCGGATCGCTAATCACCGGATCGCTAATCACCGGATCACTAATCTCCGGATCGCTAATCACCGGATCGCTAATCATTAGTGAGCGGCGGAGTGGAATAGTGGGAGGAGCGGAATAGTGGGAGGAGCAGAATAGTGGGAGGAGCGGCGGAGCGGAATAGTGGGAGGAGCGGAGGACCTAGGAGTCCAGAATCTGCGATTATTCCATACTCCAACATACAAACTGTGACATCACAGGGGGCGGAGTTACCAAAGAGTTTCCCAGGGTGGCCAATATTGAAGGCGGGGGCTGAGCGCAGGACACAGCAGAGCGTCCAGACCGAGCCTCCTCCATTCACCGATAAACTCGCTGCGATATTCCTGAAATCAGAGATGACGGTAAGTGACCCGACTGAACAGAACTCACCGGCAGAGTCACCGGACTTACCTGGATGGCCGTGTAATGTCTCCAGAGAGCCTTCACCGAGCTGCGGGGGGGAGAAGGGGACAGATTAGGGGACCACCGGGGCACAGACTGGTATATAGGGGGCACAGACTGGTATATAGGGGCACAGACTGGTATATAGGGGGCACAGACTGGTATATAGGGGCACAGACTGGTATATACGGGGCACAGACTGGTATATAGGGGGCACAGACTGGTATATAGGGGGCACAGACTGGTATATACGGCACAGACTGGTATATAGGGGGCACAGACTGGTATATAGGGGGCACAGACTGGTATATACGGGACAGACTGGTATATACGGGACAGACTGGTATATAGGGGGCACAGACTGGTATATAGGGGCACAGACTGGTATATAGGGGGCACAGACTGGTATATAGGGGGCACAGACTGGTATATAGGGGGACAGACTGGTATACGGGGCACAGACTGGTATATAGGGGGCACAGACTGGTATATAGGGGCACAGACTGGTATATAGGGGGCACAGACTGGTATATAGGGGGCACAGACTGGTATATAGGGGGCACAGACTGGTATATAGGGGGCACAGACTGGTATATACGGGACAGACTGGTATATACGGGACAGACTGGTATATAGGGGGCACAGACTGGTATACGGGGCACAGACTGGTATATAGGGGCACAGACTGGTATATAGGGGGCACAGACTGGTATATAGGGGGACAGACTGGTATACGGGGCACAGACTGGTATATAGGGGGCACAGACTGGTATATAGGGGGCACAGACTGGTATATAGGGGCACAGACTGGTATATAGGGGGCACAGACTGGTATATAGGGGGCACAGACTGGTATATAGGGGGCACAGACTGGTATATAGGGGGCACAGACTGGTATATATAGGGGGCACAGACTGGTATATAGGGGGCACAGACTGGTATATATAGGGGGCACAGACTGGGGTCATCATACACACGAGTGGTTAGTGTAAAACAAGTCATGTGGCAGTCAGCGGATTGGCGGTTAGAGAATCTGGCAAAGCATTGTGGGTAAGTCGCCTCACCTACCCGACTCCACTGTGCGCCTCCAGGTGGTCGGCAATCCGCGGGAACTACAGGGGGGGAGATACTGATGGTGAGCCTGCAGGGGGCGCTAGAATGACCCCCCCCCCCCCGTGACATGGATGAGATCCCCCCCCGTGACATGGATGGGATCTCCCCCCCCCCGTGACATGGATGAGATCCCCCCCCCGTGACATGGATGGGATCTCCCCCCCCCCCCCGTGACATGGATGAGATCACCCCCCCCCCCGTGACATGGATGGGATCTCCCCCCCCCCCCCGTGACATGGATGGGATCCCCCCCCCCCCTCGTGACATGGATGAGATCACCCCCCCCCCCCGTGACATGGATGAGATCCCCCCCCCCTTGTGACATGGATGAGATCCCCCCCCCCTTGTGACATGGATGAGATCCCCCCCCCTTGTGACATGGATGAGATCTCCCCCCCCCCCGTGACATGGATGAGATCCCCCCCACCGTGACATGGATGAGATCCCCCCCCCCCCGTGACATGGATGAGATCCCCCCCCCCGTGACATGGATGAGATCCCCCCCCCCGTGACATGGATGAGATCCCCCCTCCCCGTGACATGGATGAGATCCCCCCTCCCCGTGACATGGATAAGACCCCCCCTCCCCGTGACATGGATGAGATCCCCCCTCCCCGTGACATGGATGAGATCCCCCCCCCCCGTGACATGGATGAGATCCCCCCTCCCCGTGACATGGATGAGACCCCCCCCCCGTGACATGGATGAGATCCCCCCTCCCCGTGACATGGATGAGATCTCCCCCCCGTGACATGGATGAGATCTCCCCCCGTGACATGGATGAGATCCCCCCCCCCTCGTGACATGGATGAGATCCCCCCCCCTCGTGACATGGATGAGATCCCCCCCCCCCCGTGACATGGATGAGATCCCCCCCCGTGACATGGATGAGATCCCCCCCCCCCCCCCGTGACATGGATGAGATCTCCCCCCCCCCGTGACATGGATGAGATCTCCCCCCCCCCCCCCGTGACATGGATGAGATCCCCCCCCCTGTGACATGGATGAGATCCCCCCCCCTGTGACATGGATGAGATCCCCCCCCCCCGTGACATGGATGATATCTCCCCCCCCCCGTGACATGGATGAGATCTCCCCCCCCCCCTCGTGACATGGATGAGATTCCCCCCCCCCTCGTGACATGGATGAGATCTGCCCCCCCGTGACATGGATGAGATCCCCCCCCCCTGTGACATGGATGATATCTCCCCCCCCCCCCGTGACATGGATGAGATCCCCCCCCTCGTGACATGGATGAGATCTCCCCCCCCGTGACATGGATGAGATCCCCCCCCCTCGTGACATGGATGAGATCTCCCCCCCCGTGACATGGATGAGATCCCCCCCCCTCGTGACATGGATGAGATCCCCCCCCCCGTGACATTGATGAGATCCCCCCCCCTCGTGACATGGATGAGATCCCCCCCCCCCGTAACATTGATGACATCCCCCCCCCGTGACATGGATGAGTCCATTTTGGGGCCACAAGGTGATCTCCCATAGCAACCAGCGGGGCATGGACAGCAGGTGGGTTGCTATGGGTTACCGCACACCCAGTACTGACCTCGGCATCAGCCGGACCACATGAATTGGATTGGGGTCTCCTGGATGGAATTTCATTGGTGCAGAGATGAGGAGGAGGAGCCGACCACCGAAAGTAAGCTTTTCATAGGACAATGCACTTCCATCCCATCAGTGACACCGCTACCACTCCATCCCCTCCCATCAGTGACACCGCTACCACTCCACCCCCTCCCATCAGTGACACCGCTACCACTCCACCCCCTCCCATCAGTGACACCGCTACCACTCCACCCCCTCCCATCAGTGACACCGCTACCACTCCACCCCCCTCCCATCAGTGACACCGCTACCACTCCACCCCCTCCCATCAGTGACACCGCTACCACTCCACCCCCTCCCATCAGTGACACCGCTACCACTCCACCCCCTCCCATCAGTGACACCGCTACCACTCCACCCCCTCCCATCAGTGACACCGCTACCACTCCATCCCCTCCCATCAGTGACACCGCTACCACTCCACCCCCTCCCATCAGTGACACCGCTACCACTCCACCCCCTCCCATCAGTGACATCGCTACCACTCCACCCCCTCCCATCAGTGACACCGCTACCACTCCACCCCCTCCCATCAGTGACACCGCTACCACTCCACCCCCTCCCATCAGTGACACCGCTACCACTCCACCCCCTCCCATCAGTGACACCGCTACCACTCCACCCCCTCCCATCAGTGACACCGCTACCACTCCACCCCCTCCCATCAGTGACACCGCTACCACTCCACCCCCTCCCATCAGTGACACCGCTACCACTCCACCCCCTCCCATCAGTGACACCGCTACCACTCCATCCCCTCCCATCAGTGACACCGCTACCACTCCACCCCCTCCCATCAGTGACACCGCTACCACTCCACCCCCTCCCATCAGTGACACCGCTACCACTCCATCCCCTCCCATCAGTGACACCGCTACCACTCCACCCCCTCCCATCAGTGACACCGCTACCACTCCACCCCCTCCCATCAGTGACATCGCTACCACTCCACCCCCTCCCATCAGTGACACCGCTACCACTCCACCCCCTCCCATCAGTGACACCGCTACCACTCCATCCCCTCCCATCAGTGACACCGCTACCACTCCACCCCCTCCCATCAGTGACACCGCTACCACTCCACCCCCTCCCATCAGTGACACCGCTACCACTCCACCCCCTCCCATCAGTGACACCGCTACCACTCCATCCCCCTCCCATCAGTGACACCGCTACCACTCCATCCCCTCCCATCTTGGACACCACAGGCATTGCATTCAAACTTTGGGTCCAAGATGGCGGCACCGAGCAATCGTCCTGTGCAGAGTCAGCGGAGAGATATCCTCCTCAGTTCATCGACTCACCATCGTCCTCAGGAAGAACGCCCCCAACTTCTTCACAATGGATGGAGCCCTCCAGAGGAGGAGCTGCTGCTTCAGGTGCGGATCTACGATGTCCGGCTTACTGCGGGGGAGAAAGGCAATATACATTGTATAGTATATACTCCGACACCCCCGTATACTCCGACACCCCCGTATACTCCGACACCCCCGTATACTCCGACACCCCCGTATACTGTATACTCCGACACCCCCGTATACACCGACACCCCCGTATACTCCGACACCCCCGTATACTCCGACACCCCCGTATACTCCGACACCCCGTATACTGTATACACCGACACCCCCGTATACCGTATACTCCGACACCCTCGTATACTCCGACACCCCCGTATACCGTATACTCCAACACCCCCGTATACTCCGACACCCCCGTATACACCGACACCCTCGTATACTCCGACACCCCCGTATACTGTATACTCCGACACCCCCGTATACTGTATACTCCGACACCCCCGTATACACCGACACCCCCGTATACTATATACTCCGACACCCCCGTATACTGTATACTCCGACACCCCCGTATACTCCGACACCCCCGTATACTATATACTCCGACACCCCCGTATACTCCGACACCCCCGTATACTGTATACACCGACACCCCCGTATACTCCGACACCCCCGTATACTCCGACACCCCCGTATACTGTATACTCCGACACCCCCGTATACTATATACTCCGACACCCCCGTATACTATATACTCCGACACCCCCATATACACCGACACCCTCGTATACTCCGACACCCCCGTATACTATATACTCCGACACCCCCGTATACTCCGACACCCCCGTATACTCCGACACCCCCGTATACTCCGACACCCCCGTATACTCCGACACCCCCGTATACTGTATACACCGACACCCTCGTATACTCCGACACCCCCGTATACCGTATACTCCAACACCCCCGTATACTCCGACACCCCCGTATACACCGACACCCTCGTATACTCCGACACCCCCGTATACTGTATACTCCGACACCCCCGTATACTGTATACTCCGACACCCCCGTATACACCGACACCCCCGTATACTATATACTCCGACACCCCCGTATACTGTATACTCCGACACCCCCGTATACTCCGACACCCCCGTATACTATATACTCCGACACCCCCGTATACTCCGACACCCCCGTATACTGTATACACCGACACCCCCGTATACTCCGACACCCCCGTATACTCCGACACCCCCGTATACTGTATACTCCGACACCCCCGTATACTATATACTCCGACACCCCCGTATACTATATACTCCGACACCCCCATATACACCGACACCCTCGTATACTCCGACACCCCCGTATACTATATACTCCGACACCCCCGTATACTCCGACACCTCCGTATACTATATACTCCGACACCCCCATATACACCGACACCCTCGTATACTCCGACACCCCCGTATACTGTATACACCGACACCCCCGTATACTATATACTCCGACACCCCCATATACACCGACACCCCCGTATATACCGACACCCTCGTATACTATATACTCCGACACCCCCATATACTCCGACACCCCCATATACACCGACACCCCCATATACACCGACACCCTCGTATACTCCGACACCCCCGTATACTATATACACCGACACCCCCGTATACTATATACTCCGACACCCCCAAATACACCGACACCGTCGTATACTCCGACACCCCCGTATACTGTATACACCGACACCCCCGTATACTATATACTCCGACACCCTCGTATACTCCGACACCCCCGTATACTGTATACTCCGACACCCCCATATACTATATACTCCGACACCCCCGTATACTATATACACAGACACCCCCGTATACTATATACTCCGACACCCCCGTATACACCGACACCCCCGTATACTATATACTCCGACACCCCCATATATACCGACACCCCCGTATACTATATACTCTGACACCCCCGTATACTATATACTCCGACACCCCCATATATACCGACACCCCCGTATACTGTATACACCGACACCCCCGTATACTCCGACACCCCCGTATACTCCGACACCCCCATATACTATATACACCGACACCCCCGTATACTAAATACACCGACACCCCCATATACTATATACTCCGACACCCCCGTATACTCCGACACCCCCATATACTAAATACACCGACACCCCCGTATACTATATACTCCGACACCCCCGTATACTGTATACTCCGACACCCCCATATACTGTATACACCGACACCCCCGTATACTATATACTCCGACACCCCCATATACACCGACACCCCCGTATACTCCGACACCCCCATATACTGTATACACCAACACCCCCGTATACTATATACTCCGACACCCCCATATACACCGACACCCCCGT
Source organism: Staurois parvus (assembly GCF_062004578.1). Classification (NCBI taxonomy): domain Eukaryota; kingdom Metazoa; phylum Chordata; class Amphibia; order Anura; family Ranidae; genus Staurois; species Staurois parvus. The sequence goes on along the minus strand of NW_028319188.1, from coordinate 108,623 downwards.
ATACTCCGACACCCCCATATACTGTATACACCGACACCCCCGTATACTATATACTCCGACACCCCCATATACACCGACGCCCTCGTATACTCCGACACCCCCGTATACTGTATACTCCGACACCCCCGTATACTATATACTCCGACACCCCCGTATACTGTATACTCCGACACCCCCGTATACTATATACACCGACACCCCCGTATACTATATACTCCGACACCCCCATATATACCGACACCCCCGTATACACCGACACCCCCGTATACTATATACTCCGACACCCCCGTATACTATATACTCCGACACCCCCATATATACCGACACCCCCCTATACTGTATACACCGACACCCCCGTATACTCCGACACCCCCGTATACTCCGACACCCCCATATACTATATACACCGACACCCCCATATATACCGACACCCCCGTATACACCGACACCCCCGTATACTATATACTCCGACACCCCCATATATACCGACACCCCCGTATACTGTATACACCGACACCCCCGTATACTCCGACACCCCCGTATACTCCGACACCCCCATATACTATATACTCCGACACCCCCATATATACCGACACCCCCGTATACACCGACACCCCCGTATACTATATACTCTGACACCCCCGTATACTATATACTCCGACACCCCCATATATACCGACACCCCCGTATACTGTATACACCGACACCCCCGTATACTCCGACACCCCCGTATACTATATACTCCGACACCCCCGTATACTATATACTCCGACACCCCCATATACTGTATACACCGACACCCCCGTATACTATATACTCCGACACCCCCATATACACCGACACCCCCGTATACTCCGACACCCCCATATACTGTATACACCGACACCCCCGTATACTATATACTCCGACACCCCCATATACACCGACGCCCTCGTATACTCCGACACCCCCATATACTGTATACACCGACACCCCCGTATACTATATACTCCGACACCCCCATATACACCGACGCCCTCGTATACTCCGACACCCCCATATACTATATACACCGACACCCCCGTATACTATATACACCGACACCCCCGTATACTCCGACACCCCCATATACTGTATACACCGACACCCCCGTATACTATATACTCCGACACCCCCATATACACCGACGCCCTCGTATACTCCGACACCCCCATATACTGTATACACCGACACCCCCGTATACTATATACTCCGACACCCCCATATACACCGACGCCCTCGTATACTCCGACACCCCCATATACTATATACACCGACACCCCCATATACTATATACACCGACACCCCCGTATACTATATACTCCGACACCCCCGTATACTATATACTCCGACACCCCCATATACACCGACGCCCTCGTATACTCCGACACCCCCATATACTGTATACACCGACACCCCCGTATACTATATACTCCGACACCCCCATATACACCGACACCCCCGTATACTCCGACACCCCCGTATACTATATACACAGACACCCCCGTATACTATATACTCCGACACCCCCGTATACTATATACTCCGACACCCCCATATATACCGACACCCCCGTATACACCGACACCCCCGTATACTATATACTCCGACACCCCCGTATACTATATACTCCGACACCCCCATATATACCGACACCCCCGTATACTGTATACACCGACACCCCCGTATACTCCGACACCCCCGTATACTCCGACACCCCCATATACTATATACACCGACACCCCCGTATACTAAATACACCGACACCCCCATATACTATATACTCCGACACCCCCGTATACTGTATACACCGACACCCCCGTATACTATATACTCCGACACCCCCGTATACTCCGACACCCCCATATACTATATACACCGACACCCCCGTATACTATATACTCCGACACCCCGTATACTATATACTCCGACACCCCCGTATACTGTATACTCCGACACCCCCATATACTGTATACACCGACACCCCCATATACACCGACACCCTCGTATACTCCGACACCCCCATATACTGTATACACCGACACCCCCGTATACTATATACTCCGACACCCCCATATACACCGACACCCTCGTATACTCCGACACCCCCATATACTGTATACACCGACACCCCCGTATACTATATACTCCGACACCCCCATATACACCGACGCCCTTGTATACTCCGACACCCCCGTATACTGTATACTCCGACACCCCCGTATACTATATACACCGACACCCCCGTATACTATATACTCCGACACCCCCGTATACTATATACTCCGACACCCCCGTATACTGTATACTCCGACACCCCCGTATACTATATACTCCGACACCCCCGTATACTGTATACACCGACACCCCCGTATACTCCGACACCCCCGTATACTATATACTCCGACACCCCCGTATACTATATACTCCGACACCCCCGTATACTCCGACACCCCCGTATACTCCGACACCCCCATATACTATATACACCGACACCCCCGTATACTAAATACACCGACACCCCCGTATACTATATACTCCGACACCCCCGTATACTGTATACACCGACACCCCCCTATACTCCGACACCCCCGTATACTATATACTCCGACACCCCCGTATACTATATACACCGACAACCCCGTATACTATATACTCCGACACCCCCGTATACTGTATACACCGACACCCTCGTATACTCCGACACCCCCGTATACTATATACACCGACACCCTCGTATACTCCGACACCCCCGTATACTATATACACCGACACCCCCGTATACTGTATACACCGACACCCCCCTATACACCGACACCCCCGTATACTATATACACCGACAACCCCGTATACTATATACTCCGACACCCCCGTATACTGTATACACCGACACCCTCGTATACTCCGACACCCCCGTATACTCCGACACCCCCGTATACTGTATACACCGACACCCTCGTATACTCCGACACCCCCGTATACTCCGACACCCCCATATACTATATACACCGACACCCCCGTATACTAAATACACCGACACCCCCGTATACTGTATACACCGACACCCCCGTATACACCGACACCCCCGTATACTATATACTCCGACACCCCCGTATACTATATACTCCGACACCCCCGTATACTGTATACACCGACAACCCCGTATACTATATACTCCGACACCCCCGTATACTATATACTCCGACACCCCCGTATACTATATACTCCGACACCCCCGTATACTGTATACACCGACACCCCCGTATACACCGACACCCCCGTATACACCGACACCCCCGTATACTGTATAGACCAACACCCCCTTATATTACACGGCTCCGACCAATGACAGGACGACTTTGTAATCCGAGTCGATTCTCTCTCCTGGGATATGGATCTGGTCAGGTAAGTCGCAGAGGATCTGGTCAGGTAAGTAGCAGAGGGGGTTGTTCATCAGTTTCAGCTGCTTTGGTGTTCATGAAATTACCAAACAGGTGCACTAGATGGGCAACAATGAGACAACCCCCAAAACAGGAATGGTTTTACAGGTGGAGGACACTAACACTGTTTTCCCTCCTCATCATTTCTGACTGTTTTTCACTCGTGTTGCATTTGGCTCGGGTCGGTGTCACTACTGGTAACATGAGGCCATACCTGGACCCTACAGAGGTCACACAGGCAGTCCAACTCCTCCAGGATGGCCCATCAATACCTGCCATTGCCAGAAGGTTTGCTGTGTCTCCCAGCACAGTCTCAAGAGCAGGGAGGAGATTCCAGGAGACAAGAGTATGGAGGAGGTTCCGGGAGACGGGAGCATGGAGGAGATTCCAGGAGACAAGAGTATGGAGGAGGTTCCGGGAGACAAGAACATGGAGGAGATTCCTGGAGACAAGAACATGGAGGAGATTCCGGGAGACAAGAACATGGAGGAGATTCCAGGAGACGAGAGCATGGAGGAGATTCCGGGAGACGAGAACATGGAGGTGATTCCAGGAGACGAGAACATGGAGGAGATTCCAGGAGACGAGAACATGGAGGAGATTCCAGGAGACGAGAACATGGAGGAGATTCCAGGAGACGAGAACATGGAGGAGATTCCAGGAGACGAGAACATGGAGGAGATTCCAGGAGACGAGAACATGGAGGAGATTCCAGGAGACGAGAACATGGAGGAGATTCCAGGAGACGAGAACATGGAGGAGATTCCAGGAGACGAGAGCATAGAGGAGATTCCAGGAGACAGGCAGTTCCTCTAGGAGGGCTGGACAGGGCCGTAGAAGGTCCTTAACCCATCAGCAGGACCGGTATCTGCTCCTTTGTGGAGGAGGAACAGGAGGAGCCCTGCCAGAGCCCTACAAAATGACCTCCAGCAGGCCACTGGTGGGAATGTCTCTGACCAAACAATCAGAAACAGACTTCATGAGGGTGGCCTGAGGGCCCGACATCCTCTAGTGGGCCCCGTGATCACTGCCTGGCACCATAGAGCTGGATTGGCATTGGCCATTGAACCCCAGAATTGGCAGGTCCACGACCTGCTCCCTGTTCTTGTCACAGATGAGAGCAGGTTCCCCCTGAGCACATGTGAGAGACGTGAAAGGGTCTGGAGAAGCCGTGGAGAACGTTCTGCTGCCTGGAACATGGTTCAGTATGACTGTTCTGGTGGTGGGTCAGTGATGGTCTGGGGGGGCATCTCCATGGAGGGACACACAGACCTCTACAGGCCAGACAATGGGACCCTGACTGCCATTAGGTACGGGGATGAAATCCTTGGACCCATTGTCAGACTGTACGATGGTGCGGGGGGTCCCGGGTTCCTCCTGGTGCAGTGGGTCCCGGGTTCCTCCTGGTGCAGTGGGTCCCGGGTTCCTCCTGGTGCAGTGGGTCCCGGGTTCCTCCTGGTGCGGTGGGTCCCGGGTTCCTCCTGGTGCGGTGGGTCCCGGGTTCCTCCTGGTGCGGTGGGTCCTGGGTTCCTCCTGGTGCAGTGGGTCCCGGGTTCCTCCTGGTGCAGTGGGTCCCGGGTTCCTCCTGGTGCGGTGGGTCCCGGGTTCCTCCTGGTGCGGTGGGTCCCGGGTTCCTCCTGGTGCGGTGGGTCCTGGGTTCCTCCTGGTGCGGTGGGTCCTGGGTTCCTCCTGGTGCGGTGGGTCCCGGGTTCCTCCTGGTGCGGTGGGTCCTGGGTTCCTCCTGGTGCAGTGGGTCCCGGGTTCCTCCTGGTGCGGTGGGTCCTGGGTTCCTCCTGGTGCAGTGGGTCCTGGGTTCCTCCTGCTGCAGTGGGTCCTGGGTTCCTCCTGGTGCAGTGGGTCCTGGGTTCCTCCTGGTGCAGTGGGTCCTGGGTTCCTCCTGGTGCAGTGGGTCCTGGGTTCCTCCTGGTGCAGTGGGTTCTGGGTTCCTCCTGGTGCGGTGGGTCCCGGGTTCCTCCTGGTGCAGACAATGCCCGGCCTCATGGTGAGAGTATGCAGGCAGTTCCTGGAGGATGAAGGAATTGATACCATTGAATGGCCCCCAACGCTCGCCTGACCTAAACCCAATAGAACCCCTCTGGGATGTCATGTGTCGGGGCATCCGATGCCGCCAGGTTGCACCTCAGACTGTCCAGGAGCTCAGTGATTCCCGGTCCAGATCTGGGAGGAAATCCCCCAGGACACCATCCGTGGTCTCATTAGGCCCCCTCCCCCAACGTTGTCAGGCATGCATACAAGCACGTGGGGGCCACACAGACTACTGAGGACCATTCTGAGTTGCTGCAATGACATTTCACCAACATGGACTCGCCTGCTGCATCATTTCTTCACTTTGATTTTCGGGGTGTCTGTGAATTCAGTCCTCTGTAGGTCGATCATTTCCATCCAATGATGGGGTGCCCCCCCCGTTACCCATCCCCCGTCCATGTCAGTATAGAGATCCAGCAGGAGATCCTCCCCATTGGGATCTGATGGGTTCTCAGAGTCTTCCTGTCATTGGTGGAGCCGTGTACTGTATATACAAACACTGACACCCCTATATACACTGACACCCCTATATACACTGACACCCCTATATACACTGACACCCCTATATACTATATACACTGACACCCCTATATACACTGACACCCCTATATACTATATACACTGACACCCCTATATACACTGACACCCCTATATACTATATACACTGACACCCCTATATACACTGACACCCCTATATACTATATACACTGACACCCCTATATACACTGACACCCCTATATACAGTATATACACTGACACCCCTATATACACTGACACCCCTATATACACTGACACCCCTATATACACTGACACCCCTATATACTATATACACTGACACCCCTATATACACTGACACCCCTATATACTATATACACTGACACCCCTATATACACTGACACCCCTATATACACTGACACCCCTATATACTATATACACTGACACCCCTATATACACTGACACCCCTATATACTATATACACTGACACCCCTATATACACTGACACCCCTATATACTATATACACTGACACCCCTATATACACTGACACCCCTATATACACGGACACCCCTATATACACTGACACCCCTATATACAGTATATACACTGACACCCCATCAACTCACAATTTCTCTGCCAGAGTCTTGCCCCCATCAGCGAAGAATCCGCGAATGCAGAGCTCGTTCAGCGCGTATTCGATTCTCGGTGGAGTAAATGGAACCAACTGGAGAAAAAGCAACAAAACATCCAATCAGTTATAATGTACAGAACACACAATGTGATATAATGTGTCGGATCGGGACGGAGCGTGTCTCTGCGGACATCTTCCCGGGTGTATCAGCTCCTCTCACCCCCCCCCCCCCCTGCCCACACACACACCTCTCACCCCTCCAGCTCCTCCCACCCCCCCCCCACAGCTTTCACCCCCCCACCCCCACCCCACAGCTTTCATCCCTCCAGCTCCTCTCACCCCACTCCCTCACAATTCTCACCTCCCCCCTCCAGCTCCTCCCACCCTATCACCCCCCCACTCCATCACACCCCCCCCCCCCCACACACACTCCTCTCACCCCTCCAGCTCCTCCTACACCTGTCACCCCCCCACTCCTCTCACCCCATCACACCCTCCCCCCCCCTCTTCTCACCCCTATCACTCCCCCCACGCACTCCTCTCACCCCTCCAGCTCCTCCCACACCTCTCACCCCTCCAGCTCCTCCCACACCTGTCTCCCCTCATGTTGGGTTTGTAATATTTTGGACATCCTGCAGTCAAACATCTCCGAGACGGAAAACTCCTCCAACTTATTTTGCTCAGCTTTCCGCTATAAATAAAAGCAGTTTCAGCTCCAAGTGACGGATACAACTTGTAGGAGCCGTTATCGGGGCCCCACCTTGTGTCCCGCCTCTTCCAGGAGGGCTTTGGTTTCTTGGATTGCTCGCCTCGCACTCGGATGAGGGAGGAAATATCCATCGGTGTCATAGAATCCAATGGTCAGGCGCTTTGTGGATTTATAGATCTGTAAGGAGAAAATGAGAAAAACCAGAAATCGGCCATATCTGCTCCTCATGGGAGGTGACACCAGATTGTGCCTGGGTGGGGCCAGATTACTGGTGAGGAAAGTATGGGGAGTATTATCCCTGCTTCAAAGAACAAGGAATGAGAGGGGCCCCAGAGGAGATATGTCATAGAGGACAGGGGCCCCAGGGGAGACATGTCATAGAGGACAGGGGTCCCAGGGGAGACATGTCATAGAGGACAGGGGCCCCAGAGGAGACATGTCATAGAGGACAGGGGCCCCAGAGGAGACATGTCATAGAGGACAGGGGCCCCAGAGGAGACATGTCATAGAGGACAGGGGCCCCAGGAGAGACGTCATAGAGGACAGGGGCCCCAGAGGAGACATGTCATAGAGGACAGGGGCCCCAGGGGAGACATGTCATAGAGGACAGGGGCCCCAGGGGAGACATGTCATAGAGGACTGGGGCCCCAGGGGAGACATGTCATAGAGGACTGGGGCCCCAGAGGAGACATGTCATAGAGGACAGGGGCCCCAGAGGAGACATGTCAGAGGACAGGGGCCCCAGAGGAGACACAATGCAGGACATACTGTATGAGAGTTCATGGAGCACAACGTAGACATCCTGGATCCAGAGAGAACCTCACAGCAGAGGTTCCAGGTTGGGCAATGATGGTTCGTACCTCGTCTCTGAATGGTATCGGGGGGATGGTCGGGTCCAACTGGAACAGCTCATCGCAGAGCACGGCTCTCATAAACAGGGCCAGGCTGTCCACATCTCGTGCCATGGGACCCGGCATATTGACAGCTGGGGACACCAAACACACAATGTGAGATCTCATCAGAGACAACATACAGCCCCATGGAGGGCAGAGACAACATACAGCCCCATGGAGGACAGAGACAACATACAGCCCCATGGAGGACAGAGACAACATACAGCCCCATGGAGGGCAGAGACAACATACAGCCCCATGGAGGGCAGAGACAACATACAGCCCCATGGAGGGCAGAGACAACATACCGCCCCATGGAGGGCAGAGACAACATACAGCCCCATGGAGGGCAGAGACAACATACAGCCCCATGGAGGACAGTGACAACATACAGCCCCATGGAGGGCAGAGACAACATACCGCCCCATGGAGGGCAGAGACAACATACAGCCCCATGGAGGGCAGAGACAACATACAGCCCCATGGAGGGCAGAGACAACATACAGCCCCATGGAGGGCAGAGACAACATACAGCCCCATGGAGGACAGAGACAACATACAGCCCCATGGAGGGCAGAGACAACATACAGCCCCATGGAGGGCAGAGACAACATACAGCCCCATGGAGGGCAGAGACAACATACAGCCCCATGGAGGGCAGAGACAACATACAGCCCCATGGAGGGCAGAGACAACATACCGCCCCATGGAGGGCAGAGACAACATACCGCCCCATGGAGGGCAGAGACAACATACAGCCCCATGGAGGACAGTGACAACATACAGCCCCATGGAGGGCAGAGACAACATACCGCCCCATGGAGGGCAGAGACAACATACCGCCCCATGGAGGGCAGAGACAACATACAGCCCCATGGAGGGCAGAGACAACATACAGCCCCATGGAGGGCAGAGACAACATACAGCCCCATGGAGGGCAGAGACAACATACAGCCCCATGGAGGGCAGAGACAACATACAGCCCCATGGAGGACAGAGACAACATACAGCCCCATGGAGGACAGAGACAACATACAGCCCCATGGAGGGCAGAGACAACATACAGCCCCATGGAGGACAGAGACAACATACAGCCCCATGGAGGGCAGAGACAAGATACAGCCCCATGGAGGGCAGAGACAACATACAGCCCCATGGAGGGCAGAGACAACATACAGCCCCATGGAGGGCAGAGACAACATACAGCCCCATGGAGGGCAGAGACAACATACCGCCCCATGGAGGGCAGAGACAACATACAGCCCCATGGAGGGCAGAGACAACATACAGCCCCATGGAGGACAGTGACAACATACAGCCCCATGGAGGGCAGAGACAACATACCGCCCCATGGAGGGCAGAGACAACATACAGCCCCATGGAGGGCAGAGACAACATACAGCCCCATGGAGGGCAGAGACAACATACAGCCCCATGGAGGGCAGAGACAACATACAGCCCCATGGAGGACAGAGACAACATACAGCCCCATGGAGGGCAGAGACAACATACAGCCCCATGGAGGGCAGAGACAACATACAGCCCCATGGAGGGCAGAGACAACATACAGCCCCATGGAGGGCAGAGACAACATACAGCCCCATGGAGGGCAGAGACAACATACCGCCCCATGGAGGGCAGAGACAACATACCGCCCCATGGAGGGCAGAGACAACATACAGCCCCATGGAGGACAGTGACAACATACAGCCCCATGGAGGGCAGAGACAACATACCGCCCCATGGAGGGCAGAGACAACATACCGCCCCATGGAGGGCAGAGACAACATACAGCCCCATGGAGGGCAGAGACAACATACAGCCCCATGGAGGGCAGAGACAACATACAGCCCCATGGAGGGCAGAGACAACATACAGCCCCATGGAGGGCAGAGACAACATACAGCCCCATGGAGGACAGAGACAACATACAGCCCCATGGAGGACAGAGACAACATACAGCCCCATGGAGGGCAGAGACAACATACAGCCCCATGGAGGACAGAGACAACATACAGCCCCATGGAGGGCAGAGACAAGATACAGCCCCATGGAGGGCAGAGACAACATACAGCCCCATGGAGGGCAGAGACAACATACAGCCCCATGGAGGGCAGAGACAACATACAGCTCCATGGAGGGCAGAGACAACATACCGCCCCATGGAGGGCAGAGACAACATACAGCCCCATGGAGGGCAGAGACAACATACAGCCCCATGGAGGGCAGAGACTACAGAACGTCATGTCTGATCTACATGGTGATGGAGGACAGAGAAGGGCACACACAGCAGATGTCATCCATAGTACAATGTCAGATGCACGAATATCGGTTCAGCAGTTGCGTCTGACTGTTCTCTATGGAATGATACAAATGACTGACCTGATTTCATCCCGCTTACTGGAGACAGCAATCCTTTCTCACTAGAAAATACAGAAATGACATAAGAGGACAAACCTAGAGACACAAAGCGTCCTACAATGGAAAGCGCAGCATATATACTATTAATGGGGGCGCCGAGCATTGTGAGGACCTCTCTACACCTTCTTAGTAATATACCACAGTTCTCTGATGTCTGTGATGGTTTTCATGCATCCAGGTCATGGTGTATCTAGCAGTAGTTGGCCTCATGGGTCCAGGTCATGGTGTATCTAGCAGTAGTTGGCCTCATGGGTCCAGGTCATGGTGTATCTAGCAGTAGTTGGCCTCATGGGTCCAGGTCATGGGATATCTAGTAGTAGTTGGCCTCATGGGTCCAGGTCATGGGATATCTAGTAGTAGTTGGTCTCATGGATCCAGGTCATGGTGTATCTAGTAGTAGTTGGTCTCATGGATCCAGGTCATGGTGTATCTAGTAGTAGTTGGTCTCATGGATCCAGGTCATGGTGTATCTAGCAGTAGCTGGTCTCAAGAATCCAGGTCATGGTGTATCTAGCAGTAGTTGGTCTCAAGAATCCAGGTCATGGTGTATCTAGTAGTAGTTGGTCTCAAGAATCCAGGTCATGGTGTATCTAGTAGTAGTTGGTCTCAAGAATCCAGGTCATGGTGTATCTAGTAGTAGTTGGTCTCATGGATCCAGGTCATGGTGTATCTAGTAGTAGTTGGTCTCATGGATCCAGGTCATGGTGTATCTAGCAGTAGCTGGTCTCAAGAATCCAGGTCATGGTGTATCTAGCAGTAGTTGGTCTCAAGAATCCAGGTCATGGTGTATCTAGTAGTAGTTGGTCTCAAGAATCCAGGTCATGGTGTATCTAGTAGTAGTTGGTCTCATGGATCCAGGTCATGGTGTATCTAGTAGTAGTTGGTCTCATGGATCCAGGTCATGGTGTATCTAGCAGTAGTTGGTCTCAAGAATCCAGGTCATGGTGTATCTAGTAGTAGTTGGTCTCATGGATCCAGGTCATGGTGTATCTAGCAGTAGTTGGTCTCAAGAATCCAGGTCATGGTGTATCTAGTAGTAGTTGGTCTCATGGATCCAGGTCATGGTGTATCTAGTAGTAGTTGGTCTCAAGAATCCAGGTCATGGTGTATCTAGTAGTAGTTACTTTCATGGATCCAGGTCATGGTGTATCTAGCAGTAGCTGGTCTCATGGATCCAGGTCATGTTACATCTAGCAGTAGCTGGTCTCATGGATCCAGGTCATGGTGTATCTAGTAGTAGTTGGTCTCATGGATCCCGGTCATGGTGTATCTAGTAGTAGTTGGTCTCAAGAATCCAGGTCATGGTACATCTAGTAGTAGTTACTTTCATGGATCCAGGTCATGGTGTATCTAGCAGTAGCTGGTCTCATGGATCCAGGTCATGTTACATCTAGCAGTAGCTGGTCTCATGGATCCAGGTCATGGTGTATCTAGTAGTAGTTGGTCTCATGGATCCCGGTCATGGTATATCTAGTAGTAGTTGGTCTCATGGATCCCAGTCATGGTACATCTAGCAGTAGCTGGTCTCATGGATCCAGGTCATGGTGTATCTAGCAGTAGCTGGTCTCATGGATCCAGGTCATGGTGTATCTAGCAGTAGCTGGTCTCATGGATCCAGGTCATGGTGTATCTAGCAGTAGCTGGTCTCATGGATCCAGGTCATGGTGTATCTAGCATGGTATATCTAGTAGTAGTTAGTTTCATGGATCCAGGTCATGGTGTCCCTTGGAGTAGTTGGTCACATTCGGCTGGACTTCTGTGGTTCTATAATGTTAAAGACGTATTATAGCTTCTCTGTACCCCATTCTTTAGGTCTAAAATGAGTATCCGGATAATACCCAACATTTATATCTACACAGCTAACACCTTCATCCACTCTCCAGGGAATGTGTGGATGTTGATTGCCCAAGAACTGGATAGAAGGTGTGACAGATAGGAAACCTGTTCTATTATCCCATCTGGTTCTTGGACAATCAACATCTACAATTCCATGGTGGTTGGATGAAGGTGTTGGTGCTACTTGTGTGGATATACAGTAAATGTTGGGGCAGCTTTGAAACTCATAGAACTGATTTGGAGAAGATATTACAGAACATTACAGAACACGTCCAGCAGAAGACACCTGACTATTACTAGCTCCAGTTTTCTGATATTCACATCTCCTGGCTGTGGTAGAGCTACTATGAAAGGGCCCCGGTGCTCAGTCTGGTCCAGGGCCCCTGTTTGCTGGGCAAAGACAACACCATACATGTCCCCTCTGATGTCACATCACCAGTCATCCCAGAGTAGGCATTACGCCTTACATGTCCTCTCTGATATCACATGACCTCTACAAATCTGCCTTCCTCACCTACACCTCCTCCCTCCACGCCGCCAAGCAGGCCTTCTTCGTAAACCTGATCAACACCCTCTCCACCTGCCCTCGCCGACTCTTCTCCACCTTCAACTCCCTGCTCTCTCCCCCCCCTCCTCCACTCAGTACCTCGCTTACCGCCCACGAGATTGCCACTCATTTCCACAACAAGATTGATGCAATCTGTAAGGACATTGTCAACTCGCAATCTACCTCCCCACCTAGCCTCCCATCTCCCCCTCATCTCTTCCCTCCTCTGACCTCCCAACCGCACTGCCCCCCACCACACCCAAGGCCCCACTTACCGTAACCCCCCCAGCACTGCACTCCTTCAGCCTTGCTACCACTGAGGAAGTCACTAGGGTATTCTCAGAAGCCCGCCTCACTACCTGCCCCCTGGACCCTATCCCCTCTCAACTCCTCCGGTCACCCCCCTCTTCCCTCATCCGCTCCCTCACCCACATCTTCAATCTCTCCCTCTCTACCGGCGTATTCCCCTCCCCCCTAAAACATGCGCACATCACCCCCATACTCAAAAAGCCCTCCCTGGACCCCACTGACCCAAACAACCTCAGACCCATCTCCCTGCTGCCACTCACTTCCAAGCTCCTTGAGCGCTTAGTCTACGACCGCCTAAGCACCCACCTCACTGACAACAATCTCCTTGATCCCCTACAGTCCGGCCTCCGTCCCCTACACTCCACCGAAACCGCCCTACACTCCACCGAAACTGCCCTACACTCCACCGAAACCGCTCTCCTCAAAATCACCAACGACCTACTTACCGCCAAAGCCAAAGGCGACTACTCTGTCCTCCTTCTCCTGGACCTCTCTGCGGCCTTCGACACAGTTGACCACCCCCTCCTCCTTAATAAACTACTCTCCCTTGGCATCAGAGACACCGCTCTCTCCTGGTTCTCCTCTTACCTATCCCGACGCTCCTTCAGCATTTTCTACAACGGTGCCACCTCCCCCTCCCTCCCCCTCTCTGTTGGGGTCCCCCAAGGCTCCGTCCTTGGACCCCTTCTCTTCTCCATCTACACCTCCTCCCCCAGCAAACTCATACACTCCCACGGCTTCAACTACCACCTCTACGCTGATGACACTCAAATTTACCTCTCCGCCCCCCACCTCACCCCCACATTCTCCGCCCGCATCACTCACCTCCTAAATGACATCTGTGACTGGATGTCGCTCCATTTCCTCAAGCTTAACCTCTCCAAAACCGAGCTCCTCGTCTTTCCCCCACCCAGTGCCCCCCCCCCCATCCTATCCATCACTACCAACAACACCACCATCAATCCCGCCCCGCAACCCAAAGTCCTTGGCGTCATCCTGGACTCAAACCTTTCCTTCCAACCTCATGTCAAATCACTTACAAACACATGCAGACTCCACCTCCGCAACATCGCCAAGATACGTACGTTCCTTACCCCAGACACCGCTAAACTACTCGTACACTCCCTGATTATCTCACGCCTGGACTACTGCAACTCCCTCCTCACCGGCCTACCCCAGTGCAGGCTCTCCCCGCTTCAGACCATCCTGAACTCAGCGGCCAGACTCATCCACCTCTGCCACCCCCCTCTGCCTATCCCTCCACTGGCTCCACCCCCCTCTGCCTATCCCTCCACTGGCTCCACCCCCCTCTGCCTATCCCTCCACTGGCTCCACCCCCCTCTGCCTCTCCCTCCACTGGCTCCCTATTGCCCAACGCATCAAATTCAAACTCCTAACTCTGACCTACAAAGCCATTCACAACACTGCCCCTGACTACCTCACCAACCTGATTCCCAGGTACCGCCCTACCCGTACCCTTCGCTCTTCACAGGACCTCCTTCTATCTTGCTCCCTGGTCTCCTCCTCCCACGCACGACTGCAAGACTTCTCCAGGTCCTCCCCTATCCTCTGGAACTCACTACCCCAATCCATCAGACTGTCACCTTCCCTCCTCACCTTCAGGCGCTCCCTGAAAACCCATCTCTTCAGGGAAGCCTACCCCACCCTCACCTAACTGCCGATCTCCTCCACTCCTCCTACCACTCCATCCCCCACAGCCACTTCCTCCTGTACCACTACCCCCTCCCCCTCCTAGATTGTAAGCTCCCAGGATCAGGGCCCTCTAACCCCTCGTGTGCTGTTCGTAGTTGCTGTAATGTTTCATGTATTGTCCCCCCTCTATTGTACAGCGCTGAGCAAACCCTTTGCTGCTATATAAACTCCATGTAATAATAATAATAATAATGACCAGTCATCCCAGGGTAGGCGCTACGCCTTACATGTCCCCTCTGATGTCACATGACCAGTCATCCCAGAGTAGGCACTACGCCTTACATGTCTCCTCTGATGTCACATGACCAGTCATCCCAGGGTAGGCGCTACGCCTTACATGTCCCCTCTGATGTCACATGACCAGTCATCCCAGGGTAGGCGCTACGCCTTACATGTCCCCTCTGATGTCACATGACCAGTCATCCCAGAGTAGGCACTACGCCTTACATGTCTCCTCTGATGTCACATGACCAGTCATCCCAGGGTAGGCACTACGCCTTACATGTCCTCTCTGATGTCACATGACCAGTCATCCCAGGGTAGGCACTACGCCTTACATGTCCCCTCTGATGTCACATGACCAGTCATCCCAGGGTAGGCACTACGCCTTACATGTCCCCTCTGATGTCACATGACCAGTCATCCCAGAGTAGGCGCTACGCCTTACATGTCTCCTCTGATGTCACATGACCAGTCATCCCAGAGTAGGCACTACGCCTTACATGTCCCCTCTGATGTCACATGACCAGTCATCCCAGAGTAGGCACTACGCCTTACATGTCCCCTCTGATGTCACATGACCAGTCATCCCAGGGTAGGCACTACGCCTTACATGTCCCCTCTGATGTCACATGACCAGTCATCCCAGAGTAGGCACTACGCCTTACATGTCTCCTCTGATGTCACATGACCAGTCATCCCAGGGTAGGCGCTACGCCTTACATGTCCCCTCTGATGTCACATGACCAGTCATCCCAGGGTAGGCGCTACGCCTTACATGTCCCCTCTGATGTCACATGACCAGTCATCCCAGAGTAGGCACTACGCCTTACATGTCTCCTCTGATGTCACATGACCAGTCATCCCAGGGTAGGCACTACGCCTTACATGTCCTCTCTGATGTCACATGACCAGTCATCCCAGGGTAGGCACTACGCCTTACATGTCCCCTCTGATGTCACATGACCAGTCATCCCAGGGTAGGCACTACGCCTTACATGTCCCCTCTGATGTCACATGACCAGTCATCCCAGAGTAGGCGCTACGCCTTACATGTCTCCTCTGATGTCACATGACCAGTCATCCCAGAGTAGGCGCTACGCCTTACATGTCCCCTCTGATGTCACATGACCAGTCATCCCAGGGTAGGCGCTACGCCTTACATGTCCCCTCTGATGTCACATGACCAGTCATCCCAGAGTAGGCACTACGCCTTACATGTCCCCTCTGATGTCACATGACCAGTCATCCCAGGGTAGGCACTACGCCTTACATGTCCCCTCTGATGTCACATGACCAGTCATCCCAGGGTAGGCACTACGCCTTACATGTCCCCTCTGATGTCACATGACCAGTCATCCCAGAGTAGGCGCTACGCCTTACATGTCTCCTCTGATGTCACATGACCAGTCATCCCAGAGTAGGCGCTACGCCTTACATGTCCCCTCTGATGTCACATGACCAGTCATCCCAGGGTAGGCGCTACGCCTTACATGTCCCCTCTGATGTCACATGACCAGTCATCCCAGAGTAGGCACTACGCCTTACATGTCTCCTCTGATGTCACATGACCAGTCATCCCAGGGTAGGCACTACGCCTTACATGTCCCCTCTGATGTCACATGACCAGTCATCCCAGGGTAGGCGCTACGCCTTACATGTCCCCTCTGATGTCACATGACCAGTCATCCCAGGGTAGGCGCTACGCCTTACATGTCCCCTCTGATGTCACATGACCAGTCATCCCAGGGTAGGCACTACTCCTTACATGTCCCCTCTGATGTCACATGACCAGTCATCCCAGAGTAGGCGCTACGCCTTACATGTCCCCTCTGATGTCACATGACCAGTCATCCCAGAGTAGGCACTACGCCTTACATGTCCCCTCTGATGTCACATGACCAGTCATCCCAGGGTAGGCGCTACGCCTTACATGTCCCCTCTGATGTCACATGACCAGTCATCCCAGGGTAGGCGCTACGCCTTACATGTCCCCTCTGATGTCACATGACCAGTCATCCCAGGGTAGGCGCTACGCCTTACATGTCCCCTCTGATGTCACATGACCAGTCATCCCAGTGTAGGCACTACGCCTTACATGTCCCCTCTGATGTCACATGACCAGTCATCCCAGAGTAGGCGCTACGCCTTACATGTCCCCTCTGATGTCACATGACCAGTCATCCCAGGGTAGGCACTACGCCTTACATGTCCCCTCTGATGTCACATGACCAGTCATCCCAGAGTAGGCACTACGCCTTACATGTCTCCTCTGATGTCACATGACCAGTCATCCCAGGGTAGGCGCTACGCCTTACATGTCCCCTCTGATGTCACATGACCAGTCATCCCAGGGTAGGCGCTACGCCTTACATGTCCCCTCTGATGTCACATGACCAGTCATCCCAGGGTAGGCACTACGCCTTACATGTCCCCTCTGATGTCACATGACCAGTCATCCCAGGGTAGGCACTACGCCTTACATGTCCCCTCTGATGTCACATGACCAGTCATCCCAGGGTAGGCGCTACGCCTTACATGTCCCCTCTGATGTCACATGACCAATCATCCCAGGGTAGGCGCTACGCCTTACATGTCCCCTCTGATGTCACATGACCAGTCATCCCAGGGTAGGCGCTACGCCTTACATGTCCCCTCTGATGTCACATGACCAGTCATCCCAGGGTAGGCGCTACGCCTTACATGTCCCCTCTGATGTCACATGACCAGTCATCCCAGGGTAGGCGCTACGCCTTACATGTCCCCTCTGATGTCACATGACCAGTCATCCCAGGGTAGGCGCTACGCCTTACATGTCCCCTCTGATGTCACATGACCAGTCATCCCAGGGTAGGCGCTACGCCTTACATGTCCTCTCTGATGTCACATGACCAGTCATCCCAGGGTAGGCGCTACGCCTTACATGTCCCCTCTGATGTCACATGACCAGTCATCCCAGGGTAGGCGCTACGCCTTACATGTCTCCTCTGATGTCACATGACCAGTCATCCCAGGGTAGGCACTACGCCTTACATGTCCCCTCTGATGTCACATGACCAGTCATCCCAGAGTAGGCGCTACGCCTTACATGTCTCCTCTGATGTCACATGACCAGTCATCCCAGGGTAGGCGCTACGCCTTACATGTCCCCTCTGATGTCACATGACCAGTCATCCCAGGGTAGGCGCTACGCCTTACATGTCCCCTCTGATGTCACATGACCAGTCATCCCAGGGTAGGCGCTACGCCTTACATGTCCCCTCTGATGTCACATGACCAGTCATCCCAGAGTAGGCACTACGCCTTACATGTCTCCTCTGATGTCACATGACCAGTCATCCCAGGGTAGGCACTACGCCTTACATGTCCCCTCTGATGTCACATGACCAGTCATCCCAGGGTAGGCACTACGCCTTACATGTCCCCTCTGATGTCACATGACCAGTCATCCCAGGGTAGGCGCTACGCCTTACATGTCCCCTCTGATGTCACATGACCAGTCATCCCAGGGTAGGCGCTACGCCTTACATGTCCCCTCTGATGTCACATGACCAGTCATCCCAGGGTAGGCGCTACGCCTTACATGTCCCCTCTGATGTCACATGACCAGTCATCCCAGAGTAGGCGCTACGCCTTACATGTCCCCTCTGATGTCACATGACCAGTCATCCCAGGGTAGGCGCTACGCCTTACATGTCCCCTCTGATGTCACATGACCAGTCATCCCAGGGTAGGCGCTACGCCTTACATGTCCTCTCTGATGTCACATGACCAGTCATCCCAGGGTAGGCGCTACGCCTTACATGTCCCCTCTGATGTCACATGACCAGTCATCCCAGAGTAGGCGCTACGCCTTACATGTCCCCTCTGATGTCACATGACCAGTCATCCCAGGGTAGGCACTACGCCTTACATGTCCCCTCTGATGTCACATGACCAGTCATCCCAGAGTAGGCGCTACGCCTTACATGTCCCCTCTGATGTCACATGACCAGTCATCCCAGAGTAGGCGCTACGCCTTACATGTCCCCTCTGATGTCACATGACCAGTCATCCCAGAGTAGGCGCTACGCCTTACATGTCCCCTCTGATGTCACATGACCAGTCATCCCAGAGTAGGCGCTACGCCTTACATGTCCCCTCTGATGTCACATGACCAGTCATCCCAGAGTATTACATTACATGGAGTTTATATAGCGCCAAAGGGTTTGCTCAGCGCTGTACAATAGAGGGGGGACAATACATGAAACATTACAGCAACTACGAACAGCACACGAGGGGTAAGAGGGCCCTACTCTTTCCAGCTTACAATCTAGGAGGAAGTGGCTGTGGGGGATGGAGTGGTAGGAGGAGGGAAGGGCAGCGGCTGTTAGGTGAGGGTGGGGTAGGCTTCCCTGAAGAGATGGGTTTTCAGGGAGCGCCTGAAGGTGAGGAGGGAAGGTGACAGTCTGATGGATTGGGGTAGTGAGTTCCAGAGGATAGGGGAGGACCTGGAGAAGTCTTGCAGACGTGCGTGTGAGGAGGAGACCAGGGAGCAAGATAGAAGGAGGTCCTGTGAAGAGCGAAGGGTACGGGTAGGGTGGTACCTGGGAATCAGGTTGGTGAGGTAGTTAGGGGCAGTGTTGTGAATGGCTTTGTAGGTCAGAGTGAGTAGTTTGAATTTGATGCGTTGGGCGATAGGGAGCCAGTGGAGGGAGAGGCAGAGGGGGGTGGAGCCAGTGGAGGGAGAGGCAGAGGGGGTGGAGCCAGTGGAGGGATAGGCAGGGGGGGTGGAGGCCAGTGGAGGGAGAGGCAGAGGGGGTGGAGCCAGTGGAGGGAGAGGCAGAGGGGGTGGAGCCAGTGGAGGGAGAGGCAGAGGGGGGTGGAGCCAGTGGAGGGAGAGGCAGAGGGGGTGGAGCCAGTGGAGGGATAGGCAGGGGGGGTGGAGGCCAGTGGAGGGAGAGGCAGAGGGGGTGGAGCCAGTGGAGGGAGAGGCAGAGGGGGTGGAGCCAGTGGAGGGAGAGGCAGAGGGGGGTGGAGCCAGTGGAGGGAGAGGCAGAGGGGGGTGGAGCCAGTGGAGGGATAGGCAGAGGAGGGTGGAGCCAGTGGAGGGATAGGCAGAGGGGGGTGGCAGAGGTGGAGCGGGTGGTGAGGTGGATGAGTCTAGCCGCTGAGTTCAGGATGGTCTGAAGCGGGGAGAGCCTGCACTGGGGTAGGCCGGTGAGGAGGGAGTTGCAGTAGTCAAGGCGTGAGATAATCAGGGAGTGTACGAGTAGTTTAGTGGTGTCTGGGGTAAGGAAGGAGCGTATTTTGGCGATATTGCGGAGGTGGAGCCTGCATGTGTTTGTCAGTGATTTGACATGAGGTTGGAAGGAGAGGTTTGAGTCCAGAATGACTCCAAGGACTTTGGCTTGCTGGGCGGGATTGATGGTGGTGATGTTGGTGGTGATGGATAGGATGGGGGGGGGCGCGGGCAGGAGGGAAGACGAGAAGCTCGGTTTTGGAGAGGTTGAGTTTGAGGAAATGGAGCGACATCCAGTCAGAGATGTCGTTTAGGAGGTGAGTGATGCGGGCGGAGAAAGTGGAGGTGAGGTGAGGGGTGGAGAGGTAAATTTGAGTGTCCTCGGCATATAGGTGGTAGTTGAAGCCGTGGGAGTGTATGAGTTTGCCAAGGGAGGAGGTGTAGATGGAGAAGAGAAGGGGTCCAAGGACAGAGCCCTGGGGGACCCCAACAGAGAGGGGGAGTGAAGGGGAGGTGGCGCCGTTGTAGGAAACGCTGAAGGAGCGTCGGGATAGGTAGGCACTACGCCTTACATGTCCCCTCTGATGTCACATGACCAGTCATCCCAGAGTAGGCACTACGCCTTACATGTCCTCTCTGATGTCACATGACCAGTCATTGCAGTGCAGGTCTCCAGGTCACCATGGTAAGTCCAGGACATAAAAGGTGGCATGGAACCCCTGAGGTAACACGTCATCGTGGACATCTGAGAAGTCTGATTGGCTGAGGTCTGTAAATAATTCCCCATATTCAGCACTGACCTCAGCCGGTCTCCGGAGGGTTTGAGGCCACAGATTCCACAGAAACTACACGGCATTCTGATACTTCCCAAAACGTCTGTGCCCACTCCGAGGATGGCTCCGCCCCCTGCGACCAGAGCACCTTCACCCCCGCTGGAGCCCCCACATGTCTTCCTGTGATTGTGTGGATTCAGAGTCTGTCCGTAAATGGAGTTACTGCAATCAAAGCTGAAAGAACCAAAAAGATTTATTATTTCCGGTACTTATATAGTGCCGTCATTTTACATTTATATTGTACATTCCCATCAGTCCCCGCCCCCGAGGAGCATACACATCAGTCCCCACCTCGGAGGAGCATACACATCAGTCCCCGCCCCTGAGGAGCATACACATCAGTCCCCGAGGAGCATACACATCAGTCCCCGCCCCCGAGGAGCATACACATCAGTCCCCGCCCCCGAGGAGCACACACATCAGTCCCCGCCCCCAAGGAGCATACAATCTAAGGTCCCTAACTCACAGTCATACATACTAGGGCCAATTTAGACAGGAGCCAATTATCCTCTCAGCATGTCTTTGGATGTGGGAGGAAACTGGAGTGCCTGGAGGAAATCCACGCAGGCACAGGGAGAACATGCAAACTCCAGGCAGATGGTGCCATGGTTGGGATTCAAACCAACAACTCGAGTACTGCCAGGCGGAAGTGCTAACCATTCAGCCACTGTGCTGTGCTCAACATGAATCAACCAGAATGGATTGACTACCGAGAATTCCCAATCCTCAAAACCAGCATTCAGCACACAGTCAGGACTGACACACAGAATTCAGCACACAGTCAGGACTGACACACAGAAATCAGCACACAGTCAGGACTGACACACAGAATTCACAATATCGCTTTGTTCATGGACACCAGTCACTGGAATGACGTCAGCGTGGCAGGCTCCTGCCATAGCACGAAACGCGTTAGCGAGGAGCCTCCCACACTGACGTCATTCTGCCGCAGCCACGTGGTTCAGGCTGGCGGCCATTTTGGAATCTCCCATTACATGCTGTTTTTACCAGCACTACACTACCTCTGTGGGCTGATTTTTTGGTCATTCCCAGCACTCTGCTTCTATCACTTGGCTGCATTATTAATAGTTACCTAGACTTGCCGTCACAACGACCTGGAATCAGCGCTGGTGTTGTTCTATGCTATTGGCTGCCACTCATCCTACTGGCTGCCACTCATCCTATTGGCTGTCACTCATCCTACCGGCTGCCACTCATCCTACCGGCTGCCACTCATCCTATTGGCTGTCACTCATCCTATTGGCTGTCACTCATCCTACCGGCTGCCACTCATCCTACCGGCTGCCACTCATCCTATTGGCTGCCACTCATCCTATTGGCTGTCACTCATCCTATTGGCTGTCACTCATCCTACCGGCTGCCACTCATGCTACTGGCTGCCACTCATCCTACTGGCTGCCACTCATCCTATTGGCTGTCACTCATCCTACCGGCTGCCACTCATCCTACCGGCTGCCACTCATCCTATTGGCTGTCACTCATCCTACCGGCTGCCACTCATCCTATTGGCTGCCACTCATCCTATTGGCTGTCACTCATGCTATGTTATAACTTGCATGCTCAGTGGAGTGTTTTGTCTATTTTGGTCACTAAGCTGGCAATCTAGACTGCAGTACATCCTTTGTATCACTTTGATATCTGAGCCTTTTGTACGGAACGTTTCTCTCTGGTGGCCCTTTGTATTCGGAGCCATCTAAGGTGGATGTTTGGCCACTTTTGATGGATCGGGGCGAAAGCACGTAGGAGGAGCTGTGAGTCCAAGTTGGGAGGTTTGGAGTATCTTCCTTGTATGCCGAGTGTTCCAGCGGAGCCCCTTCCCCTGCCAGGGCCCTGATGACTACCAGTCTGGATAATTAACACACATGAGCATTTAATGTGCGCTTCTGGTGAGTGCAGCACATTTACTCCTCATCACGGACGTCACAAGCACCATCATCTATATAATTCTCATCATGGTGTGATGATTACTTGATCAGGGATTGGGGAACGTTGGTTTTCACGAATGGAATGGCTCCCTGCTTCTTCAGCACATGGACCACCACACTGTCCTCAGCGTCCAGCGTTCCCAGGAAATGGACCAGACCGCAGTGCATGTTATGTCCCTGCAGAGAGACAAATCCCATCATTCCTCCGCAAATCCCATCATTCCTCCGCAAATCCCATCATTCCTCCACAAATCCCACCATTTCTCCACAAATCCCATCATTCCTCCGCAAATCCCATCATTCCTCCGCAAATCCCATCATTCCTCCGCAAATCCCATCCCTCCTCCGCAAATCCCATCATTCCTCCGCAAATCCCATCCCTCCTCCGCAAATCCCATCCCTCCTCCGCAAATCCCATCATTCCTCCGCAAATCCCATCCCTCCTCCGCAAATCCCATCCCTCCTCCGCAAATCCCATCATTCCTCCGCAAATCCCATCCCTTCTCCGCAAATCCCAACCCTCCTCCGCAAATACCATCATTCCTCCGCAAATCCCATCATTCCTCCGCAAATCCCATCATTCCTCCGCAAATCCCATCCCTTCTCCGCAAATACCATCATTCCTCCGCAAATCCCATCATTCCTCCGCAAATCCCATCATTCCTCCGCAAATCCCATCATTCCTCCGCAAATCTCATTCCTCCGCAAATCCCATCCCTTCTCCGCAAATCCCAACCCTCCTCCGCAAATACCATCATTCCTCCGCAAATCCCATCATTCCTCCGCAAATCCCATCATTCCTCCGCAAATCTCATTCCTCCGCAAATCCCATCCCTTCTCCGCAAATCCCAACCCTCCTCCGCAAATACCATCCCTCCTCCGCAAATCCCATCCCTCCTCCACAAATCCCATCATTCCTCCGCAAATCCCATCATTCCTCCGCAAATCTCATTCCTCCGCAAATCCCATCCCTTCTCCGCAAATCCCAACCCTCCTCCGCAAATACCATCCCTCCTCCGCAAATCCCATCCCTCCTCCGCAAATACCATCCCTCCTCCGCAAATCCCATCCCTCCTCCGCAAATCCCATCATTCCTCCGCAAATCTCATTCCTCCGCAAATCCCATCCCTTCTCCGCAAATCCCAACCCTCCTCCGCAAATCCCAACCCTCCTCCGCAAATCCCATCATCCCTCCTCCGCAAATCCCATCCTTCCTCCACAAATACCATCATTCCTCCACAAATACCATCACTCCAAACTCCCAGCAACATGACTGTGTCCAAGCAGCAATGGCAGATAACATACAACAGGAACATACAATCTGTTGGCGGTATGGTCACTGGATGGAGGTACAGGAGAGGAACATACAATCTGTTGGCGGTATGGTTGTTGGATGGAGGTACAGAAGAGGAACATACAATCTGTTGGCGGTATGGTAACTGGATTGGGGTACAGGAGAGGAACATACAATCTGTTGGCGGTATGGTCATTGGATGGAGGTACAGGAGAGGAACATACAATATGCTGGTGGTATGGGGATTGGATGAAGGTACGGGAGAGGAACATACAATATGGTGGTGGTATGGTCATTGGATGGAGATACAAAGGAAGAACATACTATCTACTGGTGGTATGGGGATTGGATGGAGGTACAGGAGAGGAACATACAATCTGTTGGTGGTATGGGGATTGGGTGGAGATACAGGGAAGGAACTTACATATATGTGGATTGGATGTAGGTACAGGAGAGGAACATACAATCTGTCGGTGGTATTATCACTGGATGGAGGTACAGGAGAGGAACATACAATCTGTTGGCGGTATGGTCACTGGATGGAGGTACAGGAGAGGAACATACAATCTGTTGGCGGTATGGTCACTGGATGGGGGTACAGGAGAGGAACATACAATATGCTGGTGGTATGGTCACTGGATGGGGGTACAGGAGAGGAACATACAATATGCTGGTGGTATGGGGATTGGATGGAGGTATGGGAGAGGAACATACAATATGGTGGTGGTATGGTCATTGGATGGAGATACAAAAGAAGAACATACAATCTACTGGTGGTATGGGGATTGGATGGAGGTACAGGAGAGGAACATACAATCTGTTGGTGGTATGGGGATTGGGTGGAGGTACAGGGAAGGAACTTACATATATGGGGATTGGATGTAGGTACAGGAGAGGAACATACAATCTGTCGGTGGTATTATCACTGGATGGAGGTACAGGGTAGGAACATACAATCTGTTGGTGGTATTATCACTGGATGGAGGTACAGGGGAGGAACATACAATCTGTTGGTGGTATTATCACTGGATGGAGGTACAGGGGAGGAACATACAATCTGTTGGCGGTATGGTCATTGGATGGAGGTACAGGAGAGGGGCATACATATATGGGGATTGGATGGAGGTACAGGAGAGGAACATACAATCTGTCGGTGGTATGATCACTGGATGGAGGTACAGGGGAGGAACATAGAATCTGTTGGCGGTATGGTCATTGGATGGAGGTACAGGAGAGGGGCATACATATATGGGGATTGGATGGAGGTACAGGAGAGGAACATACAATCTGTCGGTGGTATGATCACTGGATGGAGGTACAGGGGAGGAACATAGAATCTGTTGGCGGTATGGTCATTGGATGGAGGTACAGGAGAGGGGCATACATATATGGGGATTGGATGGAGGTACTGGAGAGGAACATACAATATGGTGGTTTGGAAGGGGATGGAGGCACAGGTGAGTAAAGTGATTTATATGTGGAGCCACCCAGGAACACGTCACCTTGTATCCGATGTTGTCTTTAAGGGAGATTGGAACTCCATAGAGAAGGCCTTTCTCTGGCTGCTTCTTTAGATCCTGCAACTGCGTCTCACACTCTGCCAGGAAATCGGTCACACAGTTCACTTCTCGTGTCACTTCCAAAGCCTGAACCATAAATAAGAGACCACAAGAATTACTAATAGGGAGGACATGTCACGGTTGTCTTTCCTTTCATTGTTGTCACATGATCCTAGACATCTCAGAGTTACATGAATGGCAGTTCTCCAATCTCTGTGGATGGGGCGACCATCCATGTTGTAGAATATGATAGCAATGAAGAGGAACGTGGACCTGCACGCTACGTGAGTCCAGTCCATAGACGACCCCCAACGGGAACTGCGGGAACCAGACAACATTGGGTGATGATTGGGTGAAAACATTGTGCCGGACTCGTAGGATGATCTCACCAGTATTGCTATCCTAATGTATTGATATGGCCTCACCCCGGGCAGGCGGCTTCTACACCCCAGAGGAGCTCCACTGTCTCCTGGGCTTGAAGTGAAATGCACCAAAATTGAAGATGAAGTGCCACACCACTGCTAAGAGGTCCAGGTACAACTTTATTCTGATAAAGGTCAGGGGGACAGTCCAAAAAATATCCAATGTATTTTGGGAGAGCGCCCCCTTCGTCAGGGCCAGAAAGAACATAAGAACATCTCCATATAAATCTGATACCAATATATGACTGGATTGATATGGAGATGTTTTATGTTCTTTCTAGCCCTGATGAGGCGGGCGCTCTTGGACTCCAAAAACATGTTGGCTACTTTTTGGATTGTCCCCCAGACCATTTCCAGAATAAAGTCGTACCTGGACCTCTTAGTAATGGTGTGGCCCTCCATTTTAAATATTGGGCGATGGTTGGATGTGCCGGCCACTAATGAAGAGAAATGTCCAGCTGAACACTATATGAGCCCAGTCCATAGATGACACCCCCCCCCCATGTGAACAGCAGGAGCCAGACATTGGGTGATGGTTGGATGTGCTAACCACCAATAAAGAGAAATGTTCACCTGAAAACTAGGACAATCCAAAAAAGTATCCAATGTATTTTGTGAGAGCGCCCCCCTTAGTCAGGGCCAGAAAGAACATAAGAACATCTCCATATACATCCGATACCAATATATGACTGGATGATATGGAGATGTTCTTATGTTCTTTCTAGCCCTGATGAGGTGGGCTCTCTTGGACTCCTAAAACATGTTGGCTACTTTTTGGATTGTCCCCCTATTTCCAGAATAAAGTTGTATCTGGACGTCTTAATAATGGTGTGGCCTTTCACTTTTAATATTGGGGGATGGTTGGAAGTGCTGACCACCAGTGAAATGTTCACCTGAAGACTACATGAGCCTAGTCCATAGATGACTCCCAATGTGAGAAACAGGAGCCAGACATTGGGTGATGGTTGGATGTGCCGACCACAAATGAAATGTCCACCAGACATTGGGTGATGGTTGGATGTGCCGACCACCAATGAAATGTCCCCCAGACATTGGGTGATGGTTGGATGTGCCGACCACCAATGAAATGTCCCCCAGACATTGGGTGATGGTTGGATGTGCCGACCACAAATGAAATGTCCAGCAGACATTGGGTGATGGTTGGATGTGCCAACCTCCAAGGATCTTTGGGTACACGGGGTCGGCTGGAGTGTGAATGTCTACATGTATGGGAAAGGGGGGGGTGGAGAGCAGCTGAGGAGGAATATCCCCAGCAGGACGGATCTCCACTTTCTCTATAAACCTTCTCCCTGAGGCACCCTGGTGCCACCCACAGATATGAAGATGATCGCCAGAACAAACGATGAATATTTCATTGCTAGAAGTACCTTCACTCTGACAGACCAATCAGCATTCTGCATTGAGCAGTATGGAATGAATGAATAATGAATGCTAGGACCCGATTGGCTGTTCTGGATGACATCACTTTGGCAGTAAATGACCCTGAAAACATTATCACCTTCTCTATATAGACGTGCAGCACGGCCTCCGGAGACAGCGATCCGCTCTTCAACTGACTGACCAGCTCATCCAGGGACAGCGAGAGGATCCCACCGGCATCCACATCACCATGCTGAAAGTAGACAAAAGGAAGTGACATCACACAGGTGGAGCAAAGGACTGTATATCCAGAGCAAGGCATGAGCTGTCACCACTGTACAGGAAGTGACATCACATATACTCACATATACAGTGGGAGGAGCAAACCATATGGAGACAATCACCTTAGTTCAAGGTTTCTCCAGAGTGCTAGTGCTGTGGCCAATCAGAGAACAGCTCTCCTGATTGGTGCCGAGGGAGGAGGAGTGACCCTTTAAATGCACTCCTCCCCGGTGTACCCGGCCTACGCGGACCTCAAAGTCTGCTTTCTGTTGGGAAGCCCCTGGACCTATGGGGTGAGAGGATCCAACCACCCGAGACATGCCCCCGGACCCATGGGGTGAGAGGATCCAACCACCCGAGACATGCCCCCGGACCCATGGGGTGAGGATCCAACCACCCGAGACAAGCCCCCAGACCTATGGGATGAGAGGACCCAACCACCCGAGACAAGCCCCCGGACCTATGGGGTGAGAGGATCCAACCACCCGAGACATGCCCTCGGACCTATGGGGTGAGAGGGTACAACCACCCAAGACAAGCCCCCGGACCTATGGGGTGAGAGGATCCAACCACCCGAGACATGCCCCCGGACCTATGGGGTGAGAGGATCCAACCACCCGAGACATGCCCCCGGACCTATGGGGTGAGAGGGTCCAACCACCCGAGACAAGCCCCCGGACCTATGGGGTGAGAGGATCCAACCACCCGAGGCATGAAGGCTCATAGATCTCAATAGGCCTATCAGTGGGAGAATTATTGCCATGGCGGGGGAGGGTATGCATATCTGGGGGAACATTCTGGGTGCTCTCCTTCCCCCCACACTCTCAATACTCCTGACCTCCAGGCAGAAGCAGAACTAGGACTGTGGAAGACTTGGAGAGCCCTTCAGGCACTGGGAGCAGAGGAATGGTGGGTGTGGTGAGATGGCACTGACAGTGGGAGGGGCTTAAAGGGGTATGACTAAATAAAACCTGAGCCTACCTTGTTCTTGGTCAGGAGTAAGTAGTGCAGGGGTCAGGAGTATGTAATGTACAGAGTGCAGGTGTCAGGAGTGTGTATTGTTGTCAGGAATGGACTGGCCAGCAATAGTGGGACTCACCTGCCTTATGAGCTGCAGTACCAGGGCTGGCCAGCGGGTGCTCCCAGCAATCAGAGACTCAACCTTGCAGCCAGTCAAACACCTGGAACTAATTATACTGGTGTATTTAAGGGATGGCCAGACCTGCAGACTCTGTCTTGGTGTGTGTTTTTCCTGGGCCCTGTATCCTGTTCCTATTCCTGTTCCTGTCTTGTTGCTGACCCGGCTTGATCTATACCTCTGCTGACTTCTCCTGCTCTGACCCCGGCTCGTTCCTGACCATCCCTCTGCCTGACCCTCTGTACCACGCTGCCCGCTACCTGCTGACCCTGGCTTGTGACCCCGACCATTCTCCGCTTGCTCCCCCTGTACCTACCTGCCCGATTGATATTGACCCGGCCTGCCTGACGACGCTCGCATTGTATGTACTGTTATCTGTGGGTGGTTTGGTTTGTTTGCACTGTATTATGTTTAGTATTGCACTGCGTTTATGTTTGTATTATTAGTGTTAATAAATCGTATTGTTTATAACATATCTGAAGTCTGCGTTTCCCTGCGTCAGTCACACACCTCTGGTCACACCTGGGAGCCCTGACATTACACCAAGGCCAATCCTGACCAGAAGTGGCTGCACAGGGAAGCCATCTTGGCTTGTTGATGGGAAGGATGGATCTGGATGAGGTTGTGTATTTATATCTGCTAGTGTTTGATGACAGGGAGTATGCTTATCAGACTCTGAAGGAGTATCCCCGGGATGAACTACTAGAATGTATACGGCTCGCTCATGTTCTAGTAGATCAGGGCACAGAGTTCTCTGAGGTGCAGCCATTGATTGAGGTTTGTGCTGAGTTGGTTTCATCTGGTTCCCCCGAATGCAGGGATGAATTTTTGCCACCATTTAGTGCAGACCAGGTAGAGTCCCTGGTGTGGTTATTAGAGGATGATGTGGATTACTTTCTGGAGCGTTATTCCACATGTTCACCACAGACACTAAGAGATTGTATAAACGCAGTGCAGTCATTGGTCAGACAGGCTTTGTGTA
Source organism: Staurois parvus (assembly GCF_062004578.1). Lineage (NCBI taxonomy): Eukaryota > Metazoa > Chordata > Amphibia > Anura > Ranidae > Staurois > Staurois parvus. The sequence continues at coordinate 78,288 of NW_028319188.1, read as the reverse complement.
AGCTCAGCTTTGTTCAACCCATACTGCAGACATGGACAGATTTGTTGCACCCAGCCTCAGTCAGCTTACAAAGACCCAGTCCTGCTTCTAATCTATTTCCTCAAAGCTCTATTCCTGTATTCCCAACAGCTCCTCCTGCCCTGCTATCTACCGCATGTCAGTCCCCTGTTCCCACTCGCTGCACCTATCCTGCCTTTAACCCTGTAAAAGAGCCCTCTGTAGCAACTGTTCCCTCTCCTGTTCCATCCTCCAGTTCTTCTCTGTCTCCAGCTGCTCCATTCGTTTGCAGACCTGCATTTACTTGCAGTGCTCCAGTAGTTAAAACCAGAAAAAAGCGAAAATTCTTTCCAACCAATACCATCCTGCCAGTATCCAAACCGGTGAGCCTGCCTTCCGTGGTTCAGCCTGAAGCCTCTACTCGGCCTGATGCCTCTACTCGGCCTGAAGCCTCTACTCGGCCTGAAGCCTCTACTCGGCCTGAAGCCTCTACTCAGCCGGATGCTTCTACCCAGCATAATGAACTGATCCAGCCTGATGATCCTATTAGGCCAATTGACTCGGTGCCCACTGCCTTGCCAGATGACGCGGTGCCCGCTGGCGAGCCAAATGACCTGATGCCTGGTGACCCGATGCCCGCTGTCGAGCCAGACGATCCAATGCCAGACGACTCGGTGCCCGCAGTCTTGCCAGACGACTCGATGCCCGCAGTCTTGCCAGACGACTCGGTGCCCGCAGCCTTGCCAGACGACTCGGTGCCCGCAGCCTTGCCAGACGACTCGGTGCCCGCAGCCTTGCCAGACGACTCGGTGCCCGCTGTTCCGCCAGTTGACTCGATGCCCACTGTTCTGCCAGACGACTCGGTGCCCGCGGTTCCGCCAGACGACTCGGTGCCCGCAGTCTTGCCAGACGACTCAGTGCCCGCTGTTCCGCCAGTTGGCTCGGTGCCCACAGTCTTGCCAGTTGACTCGGTGCCCGCAGTCTTGCCAGTTGACTCGGAGCCCACTGTCATGCCTGGTGACTCGGTGCCCGCCACTCCGCCTAAGGGCCCGAGACCTGTGGCTCCACCTGGGGGTCCGGCGCCCGCCGCTCCGCCTAAGGGCCCGAGACCTGTCGCCCCACCTGGGGGCCCGGTGCCTGCTACTCCGCCTGGTGGCCCGGTGCCTGCTGCTCCGCCTGGTGGCCCGGTGCCTGCTGCTCCGCCTGGGGGCCCGGTGCCTGCTGCTCCGCCTGGGGGCACGGTGCCTGCTGCTCCGCCTGGGGGCCCGGTGCCTGCTGCTCCGCCTGGGGGCCCGGTGCCTGCTGCTCCGCCTGGTGGCCCGCTGCCTGCTGCTTCGCCTGGTAATCCGATGTGCCTCTGCCCGGAGTCCAGCTCGATGTGCCTCTGCCCGGAGTCCAGCCCGGTGTGCCTCTGCCCGGAGTCCAGCCCGGTGTGCCTCTGCCCGGAGTCCAGCCCGGTGTGCCTCTGCCCGGAGTCCAGCCCGGTGTGCCTCTGCCCGGAGTCCAGCCCGGTGTGCCTCTGCCCGTTGTGCCCCTGCCCGGTGTGCCGCTGCCCGGAGTCCTGCCCGGTGTGCCAGTCTTTGATATCCCGCCAGTTACCAGACCCGGGCGGTGGAACATTTTGCCCAGCTAGGACTGTTTGGAGCGTCCTGAGGCCGCTCCTTGAGGGGGGGGTACTGTCAGGAATGGACTGGCCAGCAATAGTGGGACTCACCTGCCTTATGAGCTGCAGTACCAGGGCTGGCCAGTGGGTGCTCCCAGCAATCAGAGACTCAACCTTTCAGCCAGTCAAACACCTGGAACTAATTATACTGGTGTATTTAAGGTACATTCAGACCTGCAGACTCTGCCTTGGTGTATGTTTTTCCTGGGCCCTGTATCCTGTTCCTGCTCCCTGTTCCTGTTCCTGTTCCTATTCCTGTTCCTGTTCCTGTCTTGTTGCTGACCCGGCCTGATCTATACCTCTGCTGACTTCTCCTGCTCTGACCCCGGCTCATTCCTGACCATCCCTCTGCCTGACCCTCTGTACCACGCTGCCCGCTACCTGCTGACCCTGCTCTGATCCCTGGCTTTGTCTGACCATTCTCCTCTGCCTGACCCTCTGTACCACGCTGCCCGCTACCTGCTGACCCTGGCTTGTGACCCCGACCATTCTCCGCTTGCTCCCCCTGTACCTACCTGCCCGATTGATATTGACCCGGCCTGCCTGACGACGCTTGCATTGTATGTACTGTTATCTGTGGGTGGTTGGTTGGTTTGTTTGCACCGTATTATGTTTAGTATTGCACTGCGTTATGTTTGTATTATTAGTGTTAATAAATTATATTGTTTATAACTTATCTGAAGTCTGCGTTTCCCTGCGTCAGTCACACACCTCTGGTCATACCCGGGAGCCCTGACAATTGTACAGAGTGTGTAATGTACAGAGTGCAGGGGTCAGGAGGGTGTAATGTACAGAGTGCAGGGGTCAGGAGTGTGTAATGTGCAGGGGTCAGGGGTGTGTAATGTACAGAGTTCAGGGGTGTGTAATGTACAGAGTTCAGGGGTCAGGAGTGTGTAATGTACAAAGTACAGGGGTCAGGAGTGTGTAATGTGCAGGGGTCAGGGGTGTGTAATGTACAGAGTGCAGGGGTCAGGAGTGTGTAATGTACAAAGTACAGGGGTCAGGAGTGTGTAATGTACAGAGTTCAGGGGTCAGGAGTGTGTAATGTACAAAGTACAGGGGTCAGGAGTGTGTAATGTGCAGGGGTCAGGGGTGTGTAATGTACAGAGTGCAGGGTCAGGAGGGTGTAATGTACAGAGTGCAGGGGTCGAGAGAGTGTAATGTACAGAGTGCAGGGGTCGAGAGAGTGTAATGTACAGAGTGCAGGGGTCGAGAGAGTGTAATGTACAGAGTGCAGGGGTCGAGAGAGTGTGTAATGTACAGAGTGCAGGGGTCGAGAGAGTGTAATGTACAGAGTGCAGGGGTCGAGAGATTGTAATGTACAGAGTGCAGGGGTCAGGAGTGTGTTATGTACAGAGTGCAGGGGTCGAGAGAGTGTAATGTACAGAGTGCAGGGGTCGAGAGATTGTAATGTACAGAGTGCAGGTGTCAGGAGGGTGTAATGTACAGAGTGCAGGGGTCAGGAGTGTGTAATGTGCAGGGGTCAGGGGTGTGTAATGTACAGAGTTCAGGGGTCAGGGGTGTGTAATGTACAGAGTTCAGGGGTCAGGAGTGTGTAATGTACAGAGTGCAGGGTCAGGAGGGTGTAATGTACAGAGTACAGGGGTCAGGTGGGTGTAATGTACAGAGTACAGGGGTCAGGAGGGTGTAATGTACAGAGTACAGGGGTCAGGTGGGTGTAATGTACAGAGTACAGGGGTCAGGAGGGTGTAATGTACAGAGTACAGGGGTCAGGTGGGTGTAATGTACAGAGTACAGGGGTCAGGTGGGTGTAATGTACAGAGTACAGGGGTCAGGTGGGTGTAATGTACAGAGTACAGGGGTCAGGTGGGTGTAATGTACAGAGTACAGGGGTCAGGAGGGTGTAATGTACAGAGTACAGGGGTCAGGCGTAAATAGCACAAAGGGTGTGAGGGTCACCCCTATTTCAGACACCCCCAACTCACCCTCAATTCTATTCATGTCATAAATAACTAATAATCTCTGACATATACCGCAGCGCTGTACAGAGATCACTTAGCCAGTCCCATCAGTCTCTGTACCAGAGGAGCTGACACTCTAATGTCCCCTCCCCCACAGTCACATCAGTCTCTGTACCAGAGGAGCTGACACTCTAATGTCCCCTCCCCCACAGTCCCATCAGTCTGTGTACCAGAGGAGCTTACACTCTAATGTCCCCTCCCCCACAGACCCATCAGTCTCTGTACACAGGAGCTGACATTCTAATGTCCCCTCCCCCACAGTCCCATCAGTCTCTGTACAGAGGAGCTTACGCTCTAATGTCCCCTCCCCCACAGTCCCATCAGTCTCTGCACCAGAGGAGCTTACACTCTAATGTCCCCTCCCCCACAGTCCCATCAGTCTCTGTACCAGAGGAGCTTACACTCTAATGTCCCCTCCCCCACAGTCCCATCAGTCTCTGTACAGAGGAGCTTATGCTCTAATGTCCCCTCCCCCCACAGTCCCATCAGTCTCTGTACAGAGGAGCTTACACTCTAATGTCCCCTCCCCCACAGTCACATCAGTCTCTGTACAGAGGAGCTTACACTCTAATGTCCCCTCCCCCGCAGTCACACATTATTACTATTATACATGTATATAGCTCTGACATATACTGCAGCGCTGTATGGAGATCACTGACATTGGGGGGGTCACCAGATAGCTGGGCCCCAGAGTGGGGGCCCCGGACCCCTCTCACCTCCTCCACATAGTGTAGCACAGCCTTCTCCATGATGCGCAGGGAACGTTGTCTCTCCATGGCGGCGCTCCCAATCCTCTGATCACACCGCCTCCGCTCCCTCCATCGTACGATGAGAAAAGCGACTACCGCAGAGCACAGGACGGCCGCCAGCAGGTGAGTGAGCACCATCCCGGACCGGAGGAACCACAGAGAACACTGCGCACCGTCCCCCGACACAGAGAGACTGGGCACCGTCCCCCGACACAGAGAGACTGGGCACTACCCTCCGCCTGGAGACAATGGGGCCAGAAATAGCCAAAATGACTCCCTCCCCTCCCCCCACCTATTATAATTCATCTATAATCTCCGGATCACATGAGTCATATCACCCGCAGAAAATAGAAACACCCCTCCCCCACCCCGGGACTAACCCCCCTTCAGTCCTCATCAGGAAACGCATGGCAGGACACAAAGACTGTCAACTTTATTATTCATGGGGGCACTCATATATATACTCATAGAGGGGCCCATGGAGAGGCCCACAGAGGGGCCCATGGAGAGCCATTAATAGATACTCATAGAGGGGCCCATAGAGAGGCCCACAGAGGGGCCCATAGAGAGGCATTAATAGATACTCATAGAGAGGCCCATAGAGGGACCCATGGAGGGGCCCATAGAGAGGCATTAATAGATACTCATAAAGGGGCCCATGGAGAGGCATTAATAGATACTCATAGAGAGGCCCATAGAGGGACCCATGGAGGGGCCCATAGAGAGGCATTAATAGATACCCATAGAGAGGCCCACAGAGGGGCCCATAGAGAGGCATTAATAGATACTCATAGAGAGGCCCATAGAGGGACCCATGGAGGGGCCCATAGAGAGGCATTAATAGATACTCATAGAGAGGCCCACAGAGGGGCCCATAGAGAGGCATTAATAGATACTCATAGAGAGGCCCATAGGAGGGACCCATGGAGGGGCCCATAGAGAGGCATTAATAGATACTCATAGAGAGGCCCATAGAGGGACCCATGGAGGGGCCCATAGAGAGGCATTAATAGATACTCATAGAGAGGCCCATAGAGGGACCCATGGAGGGGCCCATAGAGAGGCATTAATAGATACTCATAGAGAGGCCCATAGGAGGGACCCATGGAGGGGCCCATAGAGAGGCATTAATAGATACTCATAGAGAGGCCCATAGAGGGACCCATGGAGGGGCCCATAGAGAGGCATTAATAGATACTCATAGAGAGGCCCACAGAGAGGCTTTAATAGCTACTCGTAGAGAGGCCCACAGAGGGGCCCATAGAGAGGCATTAATAGATACTCATAGAGAGGCCCATAGGAGGGACCCATGGAGGGGCCCATAGAGAGGCATTAATAGATACTCATAGAGAGGCCCATAGAGGGACCCATGGAGGGGCCCATAGAGAGGCATTAATAGATACTCATAGAGAGGCCCATAGGAGGGACCCATGGAGGGGCCCATAGAGAGGCATTAATAGATACTCATAGAGAGGCCCATAGAGGGACCCATGGAGGGGCCCATAGAGAGGCATTAATAGATACTCATAGAGAGGCCCACAGAGAGGCTTTAATAGCTACTCGTAGAGAGGCCCACAGAGGGGCCCATAGAGAGGCATTAATAGATACTCATAGAGAGGCCCATAGGAGGGACCCATGGAGGGGCCCATAGAGAGGCATTAATAGATACTCATAGAGAGGCCCATAGAGGGACCCATGGAGGGGCCCATAGAGAGGCATTAATAGATACTCATAGAGAGGCCCATAGGAGGGACCCATGGAGGGGCCCATAGAGAGGCATTAATAGATACTCATAGAGAGGCCCATAGAGGGACCCATGGAGGGGCCCATAGAGAGGCATTAATAGATACTCATAGAGAGGCCCACAGAGAGGCTTTAATAGCTACTCGTAGAGAGGCCCACAGAGGGGCCCATAGAGAGGCATTAATAGATACCCATAGAGAAACATATAGAAACTTTAATAGAGGCTGATATGGACACCCATAGAGACACTCATACAGACTGGTACATTGTGGGGGTCCCAGACAAGTGCAGTGCTTGCCATTGAGTTCAGAACTTTCGGCCCAATTTTATTGACAAGAAAAGTTCAGAAATCTCTCAGAGGGGTTCTCAGCATTGCATCAATTCCAGCCTCCTGGCTATCAGACTTGGTAGTTCCTCAGCTTGTCTGTAGGGGGCAGGCTGCGGTGGTGCAAGCCCACCTGGATTCTTTGGGCTACATGGGGTACCTGTGAGGGGTTTCCAGCATGAAGAATCTTGATCGGGAGTGGGCATGTGCAAAGGAGATTCCGCGGAAGAAGTGCCGGTTGTGCGCAGGAATGAACAATCACACACATGCACACACACGGCGAAGATTGGTGCCAGATGGGCCATTTAAGGAGTGCCTCTGCCCAGATTCAGTGCTGACTGGTCTTCAGCTCCACCCCCCCCCCCGTGTCCTGCTTGTTCCGTGCGATTCCTTTGGTGCTGACCCGGCTTGTTCCTGACCCGACTCCGATTACTCTCCTGCTCCCGGTTCCTGACTTTGGCTCTGCTCCTGACTTCGGCTTTTCCTTCTGATTCTGTACCGTGCTGCCCGACTGTTGATGACCCCGGCTATCCTATGACCCCGCTCCTGTCCTGTGTCCTGGCTACCTACCTGCTCTGCTGCACATCTGGCAATCCACCGAACCTGCCCTGTCTATCTCTACGGTGCCCAAATCAGAGGATCATCAGCCTACCAAGGTCATCATCTGCAAGAGCCGCAAGCAACAACCACTGGCGCTCTTGTCCCCCTGGTCTCTAGACTCCCTCTGTTCCAACCTCAGCGGGGTCAGGATTAGTGACACCTCGACAATTCAGTCTCCCATAAGGTGAAACCAACCTTAAGGCGGCCCCCCGACTCAGAGATGAGGCGTGCACTGTGTGTAGTGGATGTACATGCCTGTCATCCCGTGTGTCTGCACACCCTGGCGGTGACTGTCGGGGAGACATGGCTGAGCCTGGCCCTCTTCACCCATCCAGCGTCTCTCTGCCATCTCGCTTCCCGTGACAGAAGGGGGCCCCGCCGTGCACATATTTAACTCCTTCTCTCTCCTATAATGTGTGGCTGGGCTGAGGGTCTCCATGACGCTGATCTGCTGCTTGTTTCTAAGGGAGATGGACCACTGGGGAGGGATCCAGAATATCGACCCCCCTCACTCACAGAGGACCCCTCACCTGACCAGGTACCATGCTTTATGATTGGCTGCTGTTCACTGGACACCAGTCCTTGGTTACCCGTAGCAACTGTTCTCCTACTGCTCTGTGATGTTGGGGTCTCCTCTTGTGTCTTCCTCACACCCCAATGTTCTGAACTGACCCAAGTGGAGGGTGTCTGCCATGTGACCCTCTTGCACCCCTTTAGTATCTTCACTCCGGCCTTAGGGGAGATTACGGACTTTCCTGAAGGACTGAAGGCGAATCCAGAACATAGTTGATCCATCATGACCCGACTCTCTGTATAGTGGCTGCCCAGGCATTCCTGTACAGGTGAGACTCCATACCTGGCAGTTCTCTATTGGATGGCATCTGTGGGTGGACTTCAGGACCCAACAGTCCCCCTCTGCATGGTGGCATCCCTGACCCGGGACCAAACCACAGTCCAGAACCAGGACACAACTCAAGAAAGGACTCCCTACCGGCCCCTGGTCCCCGGCCTCTCTCCCCCTTATATTACCAGCAAAAAGAGGGTAGGCTGAGTCCAAAGAGCCCACCAAAAAGAACTAAAAGGTTTAACCCCTTCCCCTGCCTGGGCCAACCACACGACACTAAATATTGTATGCAGCCTGCCAACACAGTTCCACCAATGAAATGCCCCCTCCCCTGGGCTGCACGGGCTCCTGACTAAAGACCCCATCTCCTAGGACTTCTCAGGTGATGGCCTATTCATACCTGGTCACTTCTCCTGGAGGCCGGGGTAGTCACTCTCCACCCATCTATATCTATACATACCCATACCGTGCTCCAACAGCTTGTCTCCAGGGAAGGAGCCCGGGATCACAGGCAGCTCTTGATGAAGGCCGTACACCTGATCCATCAGGTCATGTGGTCTCCTGTAAGAGGGTACACCAGGGTAGAGGCTTCAACCCTACCATCCAGACTCCAGAACCCAATCCAGGAACCATCAATCACAGAGAAATTCACAAAACCCGTCTTCTCAACTCAGAACCATCTGGAGCCCCTCAACCTGCATCAGTGAGAACCTGGTGTGATATAAATACTCTATCTGACACCATGACAGGGCACAGCACTGTCACAGGACACCCATAGAGACAATCATAGATACCCGTACCCAAGCTCCATCCTTCAGTCCCAGTACAATGAACAGTGGTCAGATGACAACCTCCGACCTTCAGTACAATGAACCGTGGTCAGAGGACAACCTCCGACCTTCAGTACAATGACCCGTGGTCAGAGGACAACCTCCGACCTTCAGTACAATGAACCGTGGTCAGGACAACCTCCGACCTTCAGTACAATGAACCGTGGTCAGATGACAACCTCCGACCTTCAGTACAATGAACCGTGGTCAGAGGACAACCTCCGACCTTCAGTACAATGAACCGTGGTCAGGACAACCTCCGACCTTCAGTACAATGAACCGTGGTCAGAGGACAACCTCCGACCTTCAGTACAATGAACCGTGGTCAGAGGACAACCTCCGACCTTCAGTACAATGAACCGTGGTCAGAGGACAACCTCCGACCTTCAGTACAATGAACCGTGGTCAGAGGACAACCTCCGACCTTCAGTACAATGAACCGTGGTCAGAGGACAACCTCCGACCTTCAGTACAATGAACCGTGGTCAGAGGACAACCTCCGACCTTCAGTACAATGAACCGTGGTTAGAGGACAACCTCCGACCTTCAGTACAATGAACCGTGGTCAGAGGACAACCTCCGACCTTCAGTACAATGAACCGTGGTCAGATGACAACCTCCGACCTTCAGTACAATGACCCGTGGTCAGAGGACAACCTCCGACCTTCAGTACAATGACCCGTGGTCAGAGGACAACCTCCGACCTTTAGTACAATGAGCCGTGGTCAGAGGACAACCTCCGACCTTCAATACAATGAACCATGGTCAGATGACAACCTCCGACCTTCAGTACAATGAGCCGTGGTCAGAGGACAACCTCTGACCTTCATCGTAATCTCTCAGGACTCACACTGAGCTGGTGAACAATGAGACCACCAGAGACTCTGACCTAACAAGCCTCTGCTGTATGATTATCCAGCTGGATGGGGGTTCAGGGACAAGGGAAGCCAAACATTCTACCAGACATTGCCCCCATCATGTGTCCTCTGAAACTGACCAGCAAGCTGGCAGATTGCGAGGACCCCCCAACAGGAAAACCAGAACACTCTGAAATCCCACAGCTGAACGTGCTACCACCAGACATCCAACCACAGGGACACGCTAACCAGGCCAGGATCTAGTGTAGTGTAGAAGGAATAAGGAGAGCCAAGTTATTATGACATGCAATACCACTGGCCACCACTAGAGGGCGATTCACCCAAATCTAACTTTCTGGACACACACGGGCAGATACAAATCTTTTATACAATCCAATGCACTCTAAGGCCGGCCATAGATGGTTCGAATCTCAGGCTGTTCAGCAGGAACCGGCCGAGATTCAAACCGTGTATGGCAGGCTGAATGTACCAAGTTGATTGAGCGACCATCTTGGGTACAACCAGCCTGGCAGATTTACTTGCGATTATCGTTAGCAATAATCACTGAATTTTCCCGGTGATGCCCCCCCCTCCCGGAGAAGACAATTGCTCGGCAGGAAGGATTCCCCTGTCAGCACAGTCTGTGTTGATGGTGGAATTGTGAAATTTTTTCCTGCAACTTGTGGTTCACACAGTCTATGGCCGGCCTATGGGTGGGGAGCAGCCAGGTGATCCCACAGACTTTCGAGGTTCTAAAAGCTGTCCTGTGAGCTGACATCCAATTGGGAGATGTTACCACCACCTGCAGCTTGTCCAAGGATTGGTCTGCTAGGCCACCATACATGGCAGACCTGACATCTTACACACACTGACGCCAATCATACAATCAGCATCCAGACAATGCATTGATAACAGCAGAGCTCTGACTGAGCACACAGACGCCGGGGACACAACGCACTGATCTCCGGGAGGAAGGATTCTACACTTCGCACACAGAGGACACCGACTGATCGTATTACCGAATATCGGTAGACAAGCAGAGCACAAAGCCGGAAAACGCAGAAATGTAGGAAATACGCCAGAAAAGAAAGAGAGAAAAACAGAAACTATGTGAGAAGTATTGTTTTGCCGGAAATCCTGTAATTGCCGTATCTTTGAATACACGTCTGGACAAATACAATGTGTTATTTATAAAGCTACCTAATGTATTGAGGGATGTGGGACGGATTTATCACCTCGGGCCAATCAAATCTGTAGGTGTCACCTCACCTGCTGGGAGGGGGGGGTTCTGCCTTCTGAGGTGGCCATATGGGCCGGCCGGTTCTGATGGTTTGGTGGGGGTTAGGATATCAAACATCAGCACCTGTTCACAAGTCCACAAACAACATGGCTGGAGCAGGCCCCGTCTAACCGTTTGGTTGGTGGTGGTTCTCTGCAGCTAGGACATCCCGTATCTGTAGCTCATGTGACGTTCTATCAGACGGGATCAGATTCTTCTTCCTACAACTAATATTTATTATTTTATTAGAGATGAAATCTAATTCCTCGGATCCTAAGATGAGCCTCAGCAGACCATCTGGTGCCTCCACTCTGGGATGGCCTCAGCTCTCTGTTACTCTGAGGCTGGCAGGTCTGAGGCCTCCCTACGAGGGGCAAGTGAGGTGCCCACTGTCCATTATCTGCACACACCGCAATGGCTGAAAGATGTGCTGCTGCCTCGGGGGGGGGGGGGGCCCAATTTTAGTGTTGCCTAGGGCAACACAATGAGTAAATACACCACTGCTGAGACCCCCGAACCAACGAGGATATCTGTCTACTCTACTGAATTCATAAGGTAACCGTCACTGAGTCCAGAGTTGTGATGTCCTAATCCTAACCCCTTCCTATACAACGTACCTAATGGCACAATTCTGGGTAAATCGCGCTTTATACAATCAAGAAAAGACCGTTATATCTCCTTCCCAGAACAAAGAAGGAGATTGGCCAATTGAAAGGAGCTGCCACCAAAAGGGCAACTTTTCCAAAATGCTCAAATCCATTTATATGGCAGATCTAACCAAACATTGATGACCTTCATGTTGACAAGGTGACCCAGATAGTACAGAACAAGTCTACTACTCAAAGTCCAAAACCCAAACAGAATGGCCTCTACCCAATAGTACGAGAGTATGTCCTCTGCCCAGGAAACAATGCTCAGAAAGGATGTTCTGTACACAAAGCTTCACGGCCTACCCAGGAATAAACACTCTAAAATGTTGTCCTTTACCCCGCAATCAGCATGCTAAATGAATGTCAAAAACTCAGAACCCAACACACCAAAGGAATGTCCAACACTGAGAACCAACACACCGTAAGAATGTCCAACACTGAGAACCAACACACCGTAAGAATGTCCAACACTGAGAACCAACACACCATAAGAATGTCCAACACTGAGAACCAACACACCATAAGAATGTCCAACACTGAGAACCAACACACCATAAGAATGTCCAACACTGAGAACCAACACACCATAAGAATGTCCAACACTGAGAACCAACACACCGTAAGAATGTCCAACACTGAGAACCAACACACCGTACGAATGTCCAACACTGAGAACCAACACACCGTAAGAATGTCCAACACTGAGAACCAACACACCAGAAGAATGTCCAACACTGAGAACCAACACACCGTAAGAATGTCCAACACTGAGAACCAACACACCGTAAGAATGTCCAACACTGAGAACCAACACACCATATGAATGTCCAACACTGAGAACCAACACACCGTAAGAATGTCCAACACTGAGAACCAACACACCAGAAGAATGTCCAACACTGAGAACCAACACACCGTAAGAATGTCCAACACTGAGAACCAACACACCGTAAGAATGTCCAACACTGAGAACCAACACACCGTACGAATGTCCAACACTGAGAACCAACACACCGTACGAATGTCCAACACTGAGAACCAACACACCAGAAGAATGTCCAACACTGAGAACCAACATACTGTAAGAATGTCCAACACTGAGAACCAACACACCATATGAATGTCCAACACTGAGAACCAACACACCAATAGAATGTCCAACACTGAGAACCAACACACCGTAAGAATGTCCAACACTGAGAACCAAAAAACATAAGAATGTCCAACACTGAGAACCAACACACCGTACGAATGTCCAACACTGAGAACCAACACACCAGAAGAATGTCCAACACTGAGAACCAACACACCAGAAGAATGTCCAACACTGAGAACCAACACACCATAAGAATGTCCAACACTGAGAACCAACACACCAGAATAATGTCCAACACTGAGAACCAACACAACATAAGAATGTCCAACACTGAGAACCAACACACCATAAGAATGTCCAACACTGAGAACCAACACACCGTAAGAATGTCCATTTCGTAGAATGCAGCAAACCAAAAGAAAGCCCAAAACACCAAAATACTGTCTAATACCCAGAACCCAACACACACTGTAAGAGTGCCCAAAACAGAAGACACTAAAGAATGGTCAAATCTTAGAATCAAACCAACCAAAATAATGTCCAATACCCGGAACCCAACAAAACCATAAGAAGGGCCTATACAGAACATACCAAAATAATGTCCAACTCTAGAACCCAAAACACCAACATTAAATCCAATACCCAGAACCCAACAAAACCATTAGAATGTCCTATACACAAGAAACCGAAATAAATGACCTGTAGCCAGAACCCAGCACTCCAAGGCCATGTCCTGTACCCTGAACCCAGCACTCCAAGGCCATGTACTGTACCCTGAACCCAGCACACCAAGGCCATGTCCTGTACCCTGAACCCAGCACACCAAGGCCATGTCCTGTACCCTGAACCCAGCACACCAAGGCCATGTCCAGTACCCTGAACCCAGCACACCAAGGCCATGTCCTGTACCCTGAACCCAGCACACCAAGACCATGTCCTGTACCCTGAACCCAGCACACCAAGGCCATGTCCTGTACCCTGAACCCAGCACACCAAGGCCATGTCCTGTACCCTGAACCCAGCACACCAAGGCCATGTCCTGTACCCTGAACCCAGCACACCAAGGCCATGTCCTGTACCCTGAACCCAGCACACCAAGGCCATGTCCTGTACCCTGAACCCAGCACACCAAGGCCATGTCCTGTACCCTGAACCCAGCACACCAAGGCCATGTCCTGTACCCTGAACCCAGCACACCAAGGCCATGTCCTGTACCCTGAACCCAGCACACCAAGGCCATGTCCTGTACCCTGAACCCAATAGTCTAAGATGTGTGTTTGGACGGAGATATTATTTATTACAAGTCAAGTATTACGGAACAGGAAAGCAGTTCATGCAAACTCAACCTGACCCCAAATACGAGCGGAGTACCCCTGAAAGCTGCAGCACTTCTCACCTACACAGCCCTACGAGACTCCCCAAGTTCATGTCCTCAGTCCAGCATTACCATCCCCCAGCCTTTGCCTCCTACCTTCTGATGGACAAACCCTGGAAGACGGATTTGTTAGTGGATTGGGATATGTGATTGGCTGTATGGGCAGCACAGACAGTTCTTCTATCATAGACTGAACACAGAATAATAATGGTACATCGCCGTCACCCATAGCAACCAGATGTCCTCTTCTATGCGTGGAGCAGGCAGAGCAGTGGAAGGAGAATCCTGATTGGTTGCTCAGGGTTACGGATGGAAGAGGCTCATCACAGATCGGCTGAACAGGATGTAAATGGAAGACATGATGGAGACAATATCACCAACCTATAGAGGAGCGGTGCAGGCTGCCTGCTGGGGGGTCCAGGAATTAGCTGCAATCATGGCCATACACCTCCAGATATCCCAATACCTTCACATGCAGAATGTAGCAGATAGGACTCTCACCCCCGATGACGTGCAGGTGGAAGACAGTCAGGGTGGGATGGGAAGGGAGGAGAGTATGGGCTGCAGAGCTGACACTCTATAGGACACTGATGGAATACAAATATGATACTATTTATTGGGGCCTTTTCCTTCACTCCCCCCCCCCCCCGATACTCCCCTGCTATAGGTACCTGTTTCGTGAAGTCGCTGCCATGTTTCTCCATCAGCCGGAGAGCCTGATCTCGCAGTTTCTGTGCTCGGTCGATCTTCATGGAGCTGCGGATTCGTGTCAAACATTGCAGCACCACAGTGGAGGCCACAAAGCAACAAATGGTGGCCAGGAGGACATGATTGATGAAAAATTCCAGCAAGGCCCACAGCATGCTGGCAGCTTAACCTGCGGAGAGCCTGGTGACTACCCTGAGCAGAGCCTCCTCAAGGGACATCAAACCTCAGACTGAACTTCAGGATAATAAGGCTCCAACCTCCGTCTGTCAGATCTGTCCTCTACATAGGAGGCAAAGCCTTGCACCCCCAAACAGAGACCGCTTGTGTGAGTCCGGAGAGTTGGATGGAGTTCTCTAGAGGGACATCCCAAGTCCCCCTCACACCCTCTGCCAGGAACAGCTGAGAGGACCTGTCAATGGGAACCCATCCAAGAAACAAGATCAGACCTCATATAAATAGAAGGCTGTCCTCCATAGAGGTGATAACCCCGCTGGTGCCAGGGTCAGCCGATGATCCAAGGTACAGCGGAAATGTGGGCTGCTGAGTGTGATGGTACCAGGGAATATGGGGTGCTGGATCTGAGGGTGGGGGGAAATGTTGGGTGCTGGATCTGAAGGAACAAGAGAGAAGTGGGGTGCTGGATCTGAGGGTGGGGGGAAATGTGGGGTGTTGGATCTGAGGGTGGGGGGAAATGTGGGGTGTTGGATCTGAGGGTGGGGGAAATGTGGGGTGCTGAGTGTGATGGTACCAGGAAATATGGGGTGCTGGATATGAGGGTGGGGGAAATGTGGGGTGCTGAGTGTGATGGTACCAGGAAATATGGGGTGCTGGATCTGAGGGTGGGGGGGAAATGTGCGTTACTGGATGTGAAGGAACAAGAGAGAAGTGGTATGTGGGGTGCTGGATGTGAGGGTACAGGGGTATGTGGGGTGCTGGATCTGAGGGTACAGCGGTATGTGGGGTGCTGGATGTGAGGGTACAGGGGCATGTGGGGTACTGGATGTACAGGGGTATGTGGGGTGCTGGATGTACAGGGGTATGTGGGGTGCTGGATCTGAGGGTACAGGGGTATGTGGGGTGCTGGATGTGAAGGTACAGGGATATGTGGGGTGCTGGATGTACAGGGATATGTGGGGTGCTGGATGTACAGGGGTATGTGGGGTGCTGGATGTGAGGGTACAGGGGTATGTGGGGTGCTGGATGTGAGGGTACAGGGATATGTGGGGTGCTGGATGTGAAGGTACAGGGATATGTGGGGTGCTAGATGTACAGGGATATGTGGGGTGCTGGATGTACAGGGGTATGTGGGGTGCTGGATGTGAGGGTACAGGGGTATGTGGGGTGCTGGATGTGAGGGTACAGGGGTATGTGGAGTGCTGGATGTGAGGGTACAGGGGTATGTGGAGTGCTGGATGTGAGGGTACAGGGGTATGTGGGGTACTGGATGTACAGGGGTATGTGGGGTGCTGGATGTGAGGGTACAGGGGTATGTGGGGTGCTGGATGTACAGGGGTATGTGGGGTGCTGGATGTACAGGGGTATGTGGGGTGCTGGATGTGAGGGTACAGGGGTATGTGGAGTGCTGGATGTGAGGGTACAGGGGTATGTGGAGTGCTGGATGTGAGGGTACAGGGGTATGTGGAGTGCTGGATGTGAGGGTACAGGGGTATGTGGGGTGCTGGATGTACAGGGGTATGTGGGGTACTGGATGTGAAGGTACAGGGGTATGTGGGGTGCTGGATGAGAGGGTACGGGGTATGTGGGGTGCTGATTGAGAGGGTTCGGGGTATGTGGGGTGCTGGATGTACAGGGGGTACAGGGGTATGTGGGGTGCTGGATGTAAGGGTACTCATTTACCGGCTGGGAGATATAATTTACCAGCTGGGATGTCTTTTTACTGGCTCTGAGCTGTCATTTACTGTCACTTACTGGCTGTTGCTGTCATTTACCGTCTGGAAGCTGTAATTTACCGGTGTAGGTGTGTGATTCAGGCAGAGACAGAGGGGGTGAGGTGGGGGGGGCAGAGACCGAGGGGGTGAGGTGGGGGGTTGAGAGATAGATTTGTGTGTCGTCGGCATAGAGGTGGTAGTTGAAGCCGTGAGAGTGTATGAGTTGGCCAAGGGAGGAGGTATAGATGGAGAAGAGAAGGGGCCCGAGGACAGAGCCTTGAGGGACCCCAACAGAGAGGGGGAGTGAGGGGGAGGTGGTAGCATTATAGGTAACGCTGAAAGAGCGTTGTGACAGGTAGGATGAGATCCAGGAGAGAGCAGAATCTCTGAGGCCGAGGGAGTGTAGTTTTTTGAGGAGGAGGGGGTGGTCGACTGTGTGGAAGGCCGCAGAGAGGTCAAGGAGTAGGAGCACTGAATAGTGGCCATTAGCTTTGGCGGTTAGCAGGTCGTTGGTGATTTGAGGAGGGCGGTTTCGGTGGAGTGTAGGGCGGTTTCGGTGGAGTGTAGGGTGGTTTCGGTGGAGTGTAGGGTGGTTTCGGTGGAGTGTAGGGCAGTTTCGGTGGAGTGTAGGGCAGTTTCGGTGGAGTGTAGGGCGGTTTCGGTGGAGTGTAGGGAGGTTTCGGTGGAGTGTAGGGTGGTTTCGGTGGAGTGTAGGGCGGTTTCGGTGGAGTGTAGGGCAGTTTCGGTGGAGTGTAGGGCGGTTTCGGTGGAGTGTAGGGCGGTTTCGGTGGTGTAGGGCGGTTTCGGTGGAGTGTAGGGCGGTTTCGGTGGAGTGTAGGGCGGTTTCGGTGGAGTGTAGGGCGGTTTCGGTGGGGTGTAAGGCAGTTTCGGTGGAGTGTAGGGTGGTTTCGGTGGGGTGTAGGGGGGTTTCGGTGGAGTGTAGGGGACGGAAGCCGGACTGTAGGGGATCGAGGAGGTTGTTGTCGTTGAGGTGAGAGCATAGGCGGGTGTAGACGAGGCGCTCGAGGAGTTTAGATGTAAATGGGAGCAGGGAGATGGGTCTGAGGTTGTTCGGGTCATTGGGGTCCAGGGAGGGCTTTTTAAGTATGGGGGTGATGTGTGCATGTTTCAGAGGGGAGGGGAAAGTGCCGGAGGAGAGGGAGAGATTGAAGATGTGGGTGAGGGAGCGTAGGATGGAGGGGGAGGGGGGTCGTAGGAGTTGTGAGGTGATAGGGTCGAGGGGGCAGGTGGTGAGGCGGGCATCAGAGAGGATCTTGGAGACTTCCTCGATGGTAGTAAGGTCAAAGGTGCGGAGTGTTGGGGGGGCTTCAGTATGAGGAATGTAGGGTGGGGTGGAAGTGGGGTCAGAGCAGTGGTGGGGCCGTGGGAGAGGGGTGATGAGGGGGTAGCTGAGTGAGGGGGAACGGGGTTGGAGGAAGTTTGAGCAGTGACGAAGTCCCTGCGGGTTATGTCGAGGGGGAGGGGGGATGAGGGGGTAGCTCTGTGAGAGGGGACGGGTTGAGAGGGGGTGTGAGTTGCGGCAATGTCCTTGCGAATTGTGTCAATCTTGTTTTTGAAGTGATTGGCAATGTCAAGGGCAGTGAGTGAGGTGCTGGGTGGGGATGAGGGGGGGGGAGAGCGGTGAGTGAGGTGCTGGGTGGAGGTGGGGGTGGCGAGAGTAGAGAGTTGAAGGTGGAGAAGAGTCGTTGAGGATTGGAGGAGAGGGCCTTGATGAGGGTCAGGAAGTAGGCTTGTTTGGCTGCGTGGAGGGAGGAGGTGTAGGTGTGGAAGGCAGATTTGTAGCGGGTGAAGGCTTGTTGGGATTTGGTTTTGCGCCATAGTCGCTCCAGGGCACGACTGTGTCGTTTGAGGGTTTTGGTGTGATCAGTCTGCCAGGGCTGGAGCGGTCGGGGTCTGATGTTGCGTGTGGTTAAAGGCGCTAGTGAGTCAAGGGCTGTTGAGAGCGCATTGTTGTAGGCAGTCATGGCCAAGTCGGGGCAGGACAGGGGGAGGATGCTGTCATGGAGTTGATCAGCTGCAGAGTGGAGGGGGGCAGGGTTCAGGTTGCGGAGGTTACGGCTGGTAGTAGTGTGACATTTGGAGGGGTAGGCGTTGGAGGACGAGGAGATAGAGAAGGTGATCAGGTTGTGGTCAGAGAGAGGGAAGGGGGTGTTAGTGAGGTTGTGGGGAGCGCAGCGGTTGGAGAAGACGAGATGAAGGATATTCCCGTTGGAGTGGGTGGTGGATTGTATGCACTGTGCAAGTGCAAAGGAGGAGGTTAGGTGGAGGAGACGGGATGTGTCCGGGTTGTCGAGGTTGACAGGGATGTTGAAATCCCCAAGGATGATGGTGGGGAGCTCAGAGGAGAGGAAGAAGGGTAGCCAGGAGGAGAAGTCATCCAGGAAGCGGGGTATGGATCCAGGAGGAGAAGTCATCCAGGAAGCGGGGTATGGATCCAGGAGAAGTCATCCAGGAAGCAGGGTATGGATCCAGGAGGAGGAGTCATCCAGGAAGCGGGGTATGGATCCAGGAGGAGAGGTCATCCAGGAAGCGGGGTATGGATCCAGGAGGAGAGGTCATCCAGGAAGCGGGGTATGGATCCAGGAGAAGTCATCCAGGAAGCGGGGTATGGATCCAGGAGGAGAGGTCATCCAGGAAGCGGGGTATGGATCCAGGAGGAGAAGTCATCCAGGAAGCGGGGTATGGATCCAGGAGGAGAGGTCATCCAGGAAGCGGGGTATGGATCCAGGAGGAGAAGTCATCCAGGAAGCGGGGTATGGATCCAGGAGAAGTCATCCAGGAGGGGGGTATGGATCCAGGAGGAGAAGTCATCCAGGAAGCGGGGTATGGATCCAGGAGGAGAAGTCATCCAGGAAGCGGGGTATGGATCCAGGAGGAGGAGTCATCCAGGAAGCGGGGTATGGATCCAGGAGGAGGAGTCATCCAGGAAGTGGGGTATGGATCCAGGAGGCCGGTATATCACAGCAATCTTCAGGGGGGTTGGGCAGAATAGTCGGACGCAGTGGGCCTCGAAGGAGGAGAAGGATAGGGAGGGGGGGTTTGGGAGGACTCGGAAGGTGCTCTGCGGTGACAGGAGCAGACCAACCCCACCACCTTTACGACCGTTAGGCCTGGGTGAGTGGGTCCAGGTGAGACCGCCGTAGGAGAGTGCAGCAGGGGAGGCAGAGTCAGTGTGCTGGATCCAGGTTTCCGTGATCACTAGGAGGTTGAGGGAGCGGGAAACAAAGAGGTCGTGGATGGCGGTGAGCTTGTTGCACACCGATCGGGCGTTCAGGAGTGCACATGAAAACGGGGGGGAGATTTTAGGGAGAAGGGGGACAGATACTAAGTTGCGGGGGTTGCGGTAGGACGTGGAGGCGGGAGGGTGTTGTGCGGGTGAGGGAGGTGGTGGAGGGCCAGGATTCGGGGAGATGTCCCTTGCGGTTAGGAGGAGGAGAAGGGTGAGAAAGGTGGCATGGGAGCGGGATGTGCAGGAGAAACTACTAGTGGAGGTGTTGGGGTCAGTGGGAGAGGAGTAATAGGAGGAGGTGGTGGGTGCCATAGAGGGGTGAAGGAAGCAGTGAGGACACAATATACAAATGTTTGGGGGGAGCAGAGGGATATAGTGAATGGATTTTGGGAACGGAGGAGAGGAAAATGAGAAGGAGGAGTGGAAGAGGCATTTTGGGGAGGTGCCTGGGAGGGCGGATAGGAGTGGTGGGAGGCTTGGTTGTCGATAGTCCAGTGGGCAGAGGCCTATCTCTTCGATATGTCTTCCGGTGGCTGGAGTTTAGGAGAGAAGGGGGAGGGGATCAGGTGTGGATGGACGGTTTCCAGGGGCGCTTGAGTGGTGAAAGTCTGGGGTGTAGAGGAGTCTCTCGTTGTGGTGGCTTTCAACAAGGGTTCAAGTCTTTAGGTCAGTTTGAGCCGGGGGTTGGTATGAGTGGAGGTGCTGAAGGCCCAGCGTCTGGAGGTGGAGTGGGCTAGGTGTTGGTAGACGCAGTAGGGCCAGCAACTGAGGGTGCTAAGAGGCCCGGCGTCAGTGGGTGAAGGAGGCTGCGCGGCAGGCTCGCCTCCGCCAGATTGGATGGGGCTCGGGGCTGTGCGGTGGCAGGGGACCCTACTGGACACACAGTGGGGAGCAGAGAAGCAGATCTGGTAGTGGTGGTTTGCCCTCTTGGTGCCGGTGGGGGTGGTTGCTGCTCCCCCTCTCACTGTGGCAGCTGTAGGTAGGGGAGGTGGTGGTGGTAGCTCCCCCTCTCACTGGTGCAGATGGCGGCGTCCTGGTTCGGGCGTTGGGCAGTAGCGAGGCTTAGAGGCAGCGGTAGGGCGCCCAGTACTCCTCCTGGGCGATGGCAGGACCTCGGGAGCAGCTGACGAGGGTACTGACGGGGGCGGTGGCCCCTCAGGGGCGGAGATATCCCCAGAGGTTAAGATAAGAAGAAGGGTGAAGAAAGTAACATGGGAGACACGCGTGCAACACGCCTTCCAGTCCTGGTGTTTGGGTCAGCAGGAGGTGGTGAGAGCAGTGAGGGGGAGATGATAGCAATGAGGGGGGGATGTACAAGTTTTGGGGTGGAGCAGAGGGGTAAAGAAGTGAGATTTGGGAACAGAGGATAGTAATATGATGAGGAGAAGAGGGGCGTATTATATAAAGGTACACGGAGTGGGACTCAGGTATGTAGGAGGGGTTCCGGGGTGATTGCTTGCAGTCTGTCCAGCGTGCAGGAGAGTTTCTTGCTGTTGTTGTGTCTTCCTGCTGCTGAAGTTCTCCTGCTGTGTTTAACTGCTTCCCACTCGTTCAACGCAGCACTCAATCAGAAGCAGCACCCCCATCAGAGACTGTGCCCCCCATCAGTGATCTCCCCCCATCAGAGACTGTGCCCCCCATCAGTGATCTCCCCCCATCAGAGACTGTGCCCCGATCAGTGATCTACCCCCATCAGAGACTGTGCCCCCCATCAGAGATCTCCCCCCATCAGAGACTGTGCCCCCCATCAGTGATCTCCCCCCATCAGAGACTGTGCCCCCCATCAGTGATCTCCCCCCATCAGAGACTGTGCTCCCTATCAGTGTTCTCCCCCCATCAGAGACTGTGCCCCCCATCAGTGTTTCCCCCCATCAGAGACTGTGCTCCCCATCAGTGTTCTCCCCCCATCAGAGACTGTGCCCCCCATCAGTGATCTCCCCCCACCAGAGACTGTGCCCCCCATCAGAGATCTCCCCCCATCAGAGACTGTGCCCCCCATCAGAGATCTCCCCCCATCAGAGACTGTGCCCCCCATCAGTGATCTCCCCCCATCAGAGACTGTGCCCCCCATCAGTGATCTCCCCCCATCAGAGACTGTGCCCCCCATCAGTGATCTCCCCCCATCAGAGACTGTGCCCCCATCAGAGATCTCCCCCCATCAGAGACTGTGCCCCCATCAGTGATCTCCCCCCATCAGAGACTGTGCCCCCCATCAGTGATCTCCCCCCATCAGAGACTGTGCCCCCCATCAGAGATCTCCCCCCATCAGAGACTGTGCCCCCCATCAGTGATCTCCCCCCATCAGAGACTGTGCCCTCCATCAGAGATCTCCCCCCATCAGAGACTGTGCCCCCGATCAGTGATCTCCCCCCATCAGAGACTGTGCCCCCCATCAGTGATCTCCCCCCATCAGAGACTGTGCCCCCCATCAGTGATCTCCCCCCATCAGAGACTGTGCCCCCCATCAGTGATCTCCCCCCATCAGAGACTGTGCTCCCTATCAGTGTTCTCCCCCCATCAGAGACTGTGCCCCCCATCAGTGTTTCCCCCCATCAGAGACTGTGCTCCCCATCAGTGTTCTCCCCCCATCAGAGACTGTGCCCCCCATCAGTGATCTCCCCCCACCAGAGACTGTGCCCCCCATCAGAGATCTCCCCCCATCAGAGACTGTGCCCCCCATCAGAGATCTCCCCCCATCAGAGACTGTGCCCCCCATCAGTGATCTCCCCCCATCAGAGACTGTGCCCCCCATCAGTGATCTCCCCCCATCAGAGACTGTGCCCCCCATCAGTGATCTCCCCCCATCAGAGACTGTGCCCCCATCAGAGATCTCCCCCCATCAGAGACTGTGCCCCCATCAGTGATCTCCCCCCATCAGAGACTGTGCCCCCCATCAGTGATCTCCCCCCATCAGAGACTGTGCCCCCCATCAGAGATCTCCCCCCATCAGAGACTGTGCCCCCCATCAGTGATCTCCCCCCATCAGAGACTGTGCCCTCCATCAGAGATCTCCCCCCATCAGAGACTGTGCCCCCCATCAGTGATCTCCCCCCATGAGCTGATCTAAATTTATAGGGAGATGCTCAAATGAGCATTCAACTCCACCCCAATTAGAAGCTGATCAGGATCACATGAATAGTGGGGGATGGTTCTCAGGGAACAGGCTACAGTCATATACTGGGTGCAGCTGGAGGTGAGGACTGGTCATCACACAGATATAAATACACCATTTGTACTGAATATAACCGGAGTCAATGCGTGTTCTAGTTAAGAGCGGAGATAGGAGATAGATGCGTTTACCCAGAGAAAAGCAGCATATATAATGTTGCGGCTGGCAGCTGTCATCTACCGGCTGGGAGCCACCATGTACTGGCTGGGAGCTGTCATTTACTGGCTGGGAGCTGTCATTTACTGGCTGGGAGCCACCATTACCAGCTGGGAGCCACCATCTACTGGCTGGGAGCTGTCATTTACTGGCTGGGAGCTGTCATTTACTGGCTGGGAGCTGTCATTTACTGGCTGTTGCTACCATTTACCGTCTGGGAGCTGTCATTTACTGGCAGGGAGCCACCATGTACTAGCTGTGAGCTGTCATTTACTGGCTGGGAGCTGTCATTTACTGGCTGGGAGCCATCATGTACTGGCCGGAAGTTGTCATTTACTGGCTGGGAGCCGTCATTTACCAGCTGGGAGCCACCATGTACTGGCTGGGAGCTGTCATTTACCAGCTGGGAGCCACCATGTACTGGCTGGGAGCCGTCATTTACCAGCTGGGAGCCACCATGTACTGGCTGGGAGCTGTCATTTACTGGCTGGAAGCCACCATGTACTAGCTGTGAGCTGTCATTTACTGGCTGGGAGCTGTCATTTACTGGCTGGGAGCTGTCATTTACTGGCTGTTGCTACCATTTACCGTCTGGGAGCTGTCATTTACTGGCAGGGAGCCACCATGTACTAGCTGTGAGCTGTCATTTACTGGCTGGGAGCTGTCATTTACTGGCTGGGAGCCATCATGTACTGGCCGGAAGTTGTCATTTACTGGCTGGGAGCCGTCATTTACCAGCTGGGAGCCACCATGTACTGGCTGGGAGCTGTCATTTACCAGCTGGGAGCCACCATGTACTGGCTGGGAGCCGTCATTTACCAGCTGGGAGCCACCATGTACTGGCTGGGAGCTGTCATTTACTGGCTGGAAGCCACCATGTACTAGCTGTGAGCTGTCATTTACTGGCTGGGAGCTGTCATTTACTGGCTGGGAGCTGTCATTTACTGGCTGTTGCTACCATTTACCGTCTGGGAGCTGTCATTTACTGGCAGGGAGCCACCATGTACTAGCTGTGAGCTGTCATTTACTGGCTGGGAGCTGTCATTTACTGGCTGGGAGCCATCATGTACTGGCCGGAAGTTGTCATTTACTGGCTGGGAGCCGTCATTTACCAGCTGGGAGCCACCATGTACTGGCTGGGAGCTGTCATTTACCAGCTGGGAGCCACCATGTACTGGCTGGGAGCCGTCATTTACCAGCTGGGAGCCACCATGTACTGGCTGGGAGCTGTCATTTACTGGCTGGAAGCCACCATGTACTAGCTGTGAGCTGTCATTTACTGGCTGGGAGCTGTCATTTACTGGCTGGGAGCTGTCATTTACTGGCTGGGAGCCATCATGTACTGGCCGGAAGTTGTCATTTACCGTCTGGAAGCTGTCATTTACTGGCAGGGAGCTGCCATTTGTAGCAAACTTGCTCATCAGAGTTGGACGTGGCGTTCCCTTTTTTTTATTTTGAAGTATTTTTCAATCCTTCATTCCCTCCCCCCTCCCTTCCTGAGAGGCACAGTGACAGATGGTGTGGGTCAGCTGCAGGTTAAGGCATCCTTAGTCCGGTGCCAGGCAGTCTGTGAAAGTTTAGCCTTCCTCACCTAAAGTCCTGATAAGGCCAGCGTGACCCCAGAACCCGTGTCGGCTCCCCCATCATACAACACATAAGGCCACCTCAGGGAATTGGGGAGCCGTGACCCCAGAACCCGTGTCGGCTCCCCCATCATACAACACATAAGGCCACCTCAGGGAATTGGGAGCCCTGACCCCAGAACCTGTGTCGGCTCCCCCATCATACAACACATAAGGCCACCTCAGGGAATTGGGAGCCCTGACCCCAGAACCCGTGTCGGCTCCCCCATCATACAACACATAAGGCCACCTCAGGGAATTGGGAGCCCTGACCCCAGAACCCGTGTCGGCTCCCCCATCATACAACACATAAGGCCACCTCAGGGAATTGGGAGCCCTGACCCCAGAACCTGTGTCGGCTCCCCCATCATACAACACATAAGGCCACCTCAGGGAATTGGGAGCCCTGACCCCAGAACCCGTGTCGGCTCCCCCATCATACAACACATAAGGCCACCTCAGGGAATTGGGAGCCCTGACCCCAGAACCCGTGTCGGCTCCCCCATCATACAACACATAAGGCCACCTCAGGGAATTGGGAGCCCTGACCCCAGAACCCGTGTCGGCTCCCCCATCATACAACACATGAGGCAGCTTCTCCCCGGAATTGGAACCTCATAAAACCGAACAGCAAAGGTGACAATGAAATGAGCATTCCTCAGGTCAGGTTGTCCCCTGCGCTTCATGTCATGGATTATGACAGATGTTGGTTCCAATTCAGAGTTCTCCTGACCCCTCCCAACACAGCGTAGTGGCCAGTGTTCAGAGCCCCCCCCCTTACAGGGGGATTTTAAAAAGACAGGCTGGGAAGCCTGAGGTAAGCTAAACACATCTCCTGATCTTAACATGGTAACAGAGGAGATCAAAGACCCTCCGCTGTGCACTTGGATCTGCTTACAAAGCAAGGCGTCTTGGCAAGTAACTGAACCCTGTGACTTCCTTCCTGTTATCTCTTCGCTGTACCTTTATATATAAATATATATCTTAGTGATATCTTCTTTGTAAATATTTTATTGCACCTGTTTGACTCTTTTAGTAATAAATCTTTCTTCCTGAAAGTGTCAAACTGTTTCTAAGCGCTTTCTTGCAATTCAGGAATTCCTGCCTTCTGAAGAGACGCTCCTGTGTTTGTTTACTCCTCTGCCCAATCGGCCTGCGGTGACCGTATTGGACAGACGACTTTTCAATCATTATAGTGTATATTTGATAACGGGAGTTTCCCGTCTCCGACAAAAGACGGTGGTGGCAGTAGAGGGTTAGTGGCGTAATTACCCCGACCCGGGAACAAGCGCATTCAGGCTGCAGGCACCGATTGTAGTCCATTAGCTGGACAGTCGCTGTGCAGGGTGCAGCTGGGTGGGGCCTTGTTATGCGCGTCACATCGCGGTTTTAGATCAGCCGGTCCTTCGGTCACGAGTTGGTGAGAAGGTCTGGGGTCTGACGCCGCGGGCGTGACATATTATTGTTGGTCGCGGTCGTGTGATTGTCGCCTGTTGGTGGCGGCGATCGTGCGATCGTGACACCATTTACCGACTGGAAGCTGTCATCTACCGGCTGGGAGCCACCATGTACTGGCTGGGAGCTGTCATTTACTGGCTGGGAGCCACCATGTACTGGCTGGGAGCTGTCATTTACTGGCTGGGAGCTGTCATTTACTGGCTGGGAGCTGTCATTTACTGTCGGTTCCCCGCTTATTTATACAATTTCAGAATGTAGACTGCAGCAGCTCATCCAGGAATGGACCCTCAACAACCAATCAGAATTCAGTCCCCATGAAAGATGACATCTGCTTGGTCACCATTGGTTAGATCTGACTCCTGGGACTGGCTGATTTATGGAATGACAGTAATACCCCCGTAGATAGTAATACCCCCAGAGGACAGTAATACCCCCCAGAGGACAGTAATACTCCCCCAGTAGTAATACCCCCCAGAGGATAGTAATACCCCCCAGTAGTAATACCCCCCCCAGAGGACAGTAATACCCCCCCCAGTAGTAATACCCCCCCCAGAGGACAGTAATACCCCCCCAGTAGTAATACCTCCCCAGACGACAGTAATACCCCCCCAGTAGTAATACCCCCCCAGTAGTAATACCCCCCAGAGGACAGTAATACCCCCCCAAGTAGTAATACCCCCCCAGAGGACAGTAATACCCCCCAGAGGACAGTAATACCCCCCAGTAGTAATACCCCCCAGAGGACAGTAATACCCCCCAGTAGTAATACCCCCCCAGAGGACAGTAATACCCCCCCAGGGGACAGTAATACCCCCGCAGAGGACAGCAATACCCCCCCAGTAGTAATACCGCCAAGAGGACAGTAATACCCCCCCCCCCAAGGGACAGTAATACCCCCCCAGTAGTAATACACCCCCAGAGGACAGTAATACCCCCCAGAGGACAGTAATACCCCCCAGTAGTAATACCCCCCAGAGGACAGTAATACCCCCCCAAGGGACAGTAATACCCCCCCAGTAGTAATACACCCCCAGAGGACAGTAATACCCCCCAGAGGACAGTAATACCCCCCAGAGGACAGTAATACTCCCCCAGAGGACAGTAATACTCCCCCAGAGGACAGTAATACCCCCCCAGAGGACAGTAATACCTCCCCAGAGGACAGTAATACCCCCCAGTAGTAATACCCCCCCAGAGGACAGTAATACTCCCCCAGTAGTAATACCCCCCCAGTAGTAATACCCCCCAGAGGACAGTAATACCCCCCCAAGTAGTAATACCCCCCCCAGAGGACAGTAATACCCCCCAGAGGACAGTAATACCCCCCAGTAGTAATACCCCCCAGAGGACAGTAATACCCCCCCAAGTAGTAATACCCCCCAGAGGACAGTAATACCCCCCAGTAGTAATACCCCCCAGAGGACAGTAATACCCCCCCAGTAGTAATACCCCCCAGAGGACAGTAATACCCCCCCAAGTAGTAATACCCCCCCCAGAGGACAGTAATACCCCCCAGAGGACAGTAATACCCCCCAGTAGTAATACCCCCCAGAGGACAGTAATACCCCCCAGTAGTAATACCCCCCCAGAGGACAGTAATACCCCCCCAGGGGACAGTAATACCCCCGCAGAGGACAGCAATACCCCCCCAGTAGTAATACCGCCAAGAGGACAGTAATACCCCCCCCCCCAAGGGACAGTAATACCCCCCCAGTAGTAATACACCCCCAGAGGACAGTAATACCCCCCAGAGGACAGTAATACCCCCCAGTAGTAATACCCCCCAGAGGACAGTAATACCCCCCCAAGGGACAGTAATACCCCCCCAGTAGTAATACACCCCCAGAGGACAGTAATACCCCCCAGAGGACAGTAATACTCCCCCAGAGGACAGTAATACTCCCCCAGAGGACAGTAATACCCCCCCAGAGGACAGTAATACCTCCCCAGAGGACAGTAATACCCCCCAGTAGTAATACCCCCCCAGAGGACAGTAATACTCCCCCAGTAGTAATACCCCCCAGAGGACAGTAATACCCCCCCAGTAGTAATACCCCCCAGAGGACAGTAATACCCCCCCAGTAGTAATACCCCCCAGAGGACAGTAATACCCCCCAGTAGTAAAACCCCCCAGAGGACAGCAATACTCCCCAGTAGTAATACCCCCCAGAGGACAGTAATACCCCCCAGAGGACAGTAATACCCCCCAGTAGTAATACCCCCCAGAGGACAGTAATACCCCCCAGTAGTAATACCCCCCAGTAGTAATACCCCCCAGAGGACAGTAATACCCCCCAGTAGTAATACCCCCCAGTAGTAATACCCCCCAGAGGACAGTAATACCCCCCCAGTAGTAATACCCCCCAGTAGTAATACCCCCCAGTAGTAATACCCCCCAGTAGTAATACCCGGGCTTTATATCGCTGAGTGATCTTCTCCATCATCCCCAGGGCACCGTCCCTCTGTGTCTGAGCATTCTCCATCTTCATCCTCGTCTTCCTCTCCCCCATCCATCGGAATACCAGGACTGACCCCACCACCGCCAGGACCACCAATACCAGGAACAGGTCCACCAGGAACTCCGGGATCAGCCGGGCAATAATACTGAGCAGCATGATGGTGGAGAGAACCCCGAATACAGGACTGACCCGGAGCGAGCCACAGGGACTGAGAGAGACCTGATACCCACCAGGAGGGGGGCCAAGGGGGCCGGGGGGGGGGGGGCCGAGAGTGACACCCGGCATCCAGGACAGGGGAAGTGGGACTGTGCAGAGTCCATCCAGGACAGGAGAAGTGGGACTGTGCAGAGTCCATCCAGGACAGGAGAAGTGGGACTGTGCAGAGTCCATCCAGGACAGGGGAAGTGGGACTGTGCAGTCTATCCAGGACAGGAGAAGTGGGACTGTGCAGAGTCCATCCAGGACAGGAGAAGTGGGACTGTGCAGAGTCCATCCAGGACAGGAGAAGTGGGACTGTGCAGAGTCTATCCAGGACAGGGGAAGTGGGACGTACAGTCCATCCAGGACAGGGGAAGTGGGACTGTGCAGAGTCCATCCAGGACAGGGGAAGTGGGACTGTGCAGAGTCCATCCAGGACAGGAGAAGTGGGACTGTGCAGAGTCCATCCAGGACAGGAGAAGTGGGACTGTGCAGAGTCCATCCAGGACAGGAGAAGTGGGACTGTGCAGAGTCTATCCAGGACAGGAGAAGTGGGACTGTGCAGTCCATCCAGGACAGGGGAAGTGGGACTGTGCAGAGTCCATCCAGGACAGGAGAAGTGGGACGTACAGTCCTTCCAGGACAGGGGAAGTGGGACTGTGCAGAGTCCATCCAGGACAGGAGAAATGGGACTGTGCAGAGTCTATCCAGGACAAGAGAAGTGGGACTGTGCAGAGTCCATCCAGGACAGTAGAAGTGGGACTGTGCAGTCCATCCAGGACAGGGGAAGTGGGACTGTGCAGAGTCTATCCAGGACAGGGGAAGTGGGACGTACAGTCCATCCAGGACAGGAGAAGTGGGACTGTGCAGAGTCCATCCAGGACAGGAGAAGTGGGACTGTGCAGAGTCCATCCAGGACAGGAGAAGTGGGACTGTGCAGTCCATCCAGGACAGAAGTGGGACTGTGCAGTCCATCCAGGACAGGAGAAGTGGGACTGTGCAGAGTCCATCCAGGACAGGGGAAGTGGGACTGTGCAGAGTCCATCCAGGACAGGGGAAGTGGGACTGTGCAGAGTCCATCCAGGACAGGGGAAGTGGGACTGTGCAGAGTCCATACATACAGAATAAGGACAGATACCGGAGTGTGGTGGGCGGGGACACATTTGGGTGGAGTTGGCAGGAGAGAAGTCATGGGGCCCCTCTGATTGGTCTGCAGGCTCTCCTGGGCGGAGTCATACATTGTGCAGCGATAATAAATGTATCATGTTTGGTGTCTATCGAATCGTCATTTCTGTCCAATGAGATTGATGGTAATATAAATGTATTGAGAACAGTTGGGTGCACCCTCCCCCGCATTACCCGCCCCCCACCTGATCGCCTGCCCCCCCCACCCGATCCAAACTCTGAGCTGCCCCGAGGCCGGTGACTCCGCCCCGATCCAAACTCTGAGCCGCCCTGAGGCCAGTGACTCCGCCCCGATCCAAACTCTGAGCCGCCCTGAGGCCAGTGACTCCGCCCCGATCCAAACTCTGAGCCGCCCCAGGGTCGGGGGAACTCCGCCCCAATCCAAACTCTGAGCCGCCCTGAGGCCAGTGACTCCGCCCCGATCCAAACTCTGAGCCGCCCCGAGGCCGGGGGAACTCCACCCCGATCCAAACTCTGAGCCGCCCCAAGGTCGGGGGAACTCCACCCCAATCCAAACTCTGAGCCGCCCCGAGGCCGGTGACTCCGCCCCGATCCAGACTCTGAGCCGCCCCGAGGCCAGGGGAACTCCGCCCCGATCCAAACTCTGAGCCGCCCTGAGGCCCGGGGGAACTCCGCCCCGATCCAGACTCTGAGCCGCCCCAAGGCCGGGGGAACTCCGCCCCGATCCAGACTCTGAGCCGCCCCAAGGCCGGGGGAACTCCGCCCCGATCCAAACTCTGAGCCGCCCCGAGGCCGGGGGAACTCCACCCCAATCCAAACTCTGAGCCGCCCCAAGGCCGGTGACTCCGCCCCGATCCAAACTCTGAGCCGCCCCAAGGTTGGGGAAACTCCGCCCCGATCCAGACTCTGAGCCGCCCCAAGGCCGGGGGAACTCCGCCCCGATCCAAACTCTGAGCCGCCCCGAGGCCGGGGGAACTCCACTCACAATTTTTCACTTTTATTTTGTTTCTTTTCTATGTTCAGTATAAATCGTTCCCCTCCAAAGGCTGCGACCAGGAGAGACACAGAGCCGATCGACTTCTAAGAAGCAGAACAATCTCCGCTACAATCACAGCGATTTATTGTACAATCAGACAAAACGAGACGTCATAAAAGAGGAAAGCAGCAAAATTCACATCGGTCAGAAGCCGTGTATGATGCCCGCCAAGGGGCGTGTCCTGGCAGAGCCACACCCACATTTCCTAAAGGTGAAGATGACAATAAAGGGTGTGAATGGGGCTTGGTGGGGACCGACCCCCCCCCCCCCCCCCGAGACTTCCACCCTCAGTCCTGCAAGCTGGAAAATCTCTGCCCCGGCTGGGAGTGTAATGCGTCCCCTTCTGAGAGTCATGGTCACCCAGATCAGTACGTGTCAGTATGTACAGTCCCTTGAAGAGGTCCCCCTCCCCCCCCCGAAATGCCCCCGTGTTGTCAGGTGACAACCAGAACTGTCAATGTAACTATTGGGATTGGATGTGATGGACCGACACAAAGCGGGTCATAGAGAGAACTCGGTGTAGTCACCCTGAGGTCATCCCAGAGGTCACACAGGATGGAGGGATGGAGACATGGAAGGATGGAGACATGGATGGATGGATGGATGGAGACATGGAAGGATGGAGACATGGATGGATGGATGGAGACATGGATGGATGGATGGATGGAGACATGGAAGGATGGATGGATGGAGGGATGGAGACATGGAAGGATGGATGGAGACATGGATGGATGGAGACATGGATGGATGGATGGATGGAGACATGGATGGATGGAGACATTGATGGATGGAGACATGGATGGATGGATGGAGACATGGATGGATGGAGATATGGATGGATGGATGGAGACATGGAAGGATGGAGACATGGATGGATGGAGACATGGAAGGATGGATGGAGACATGGATGGATGGAGACATGGATGGATGGAGACATGGATGGATGGAGACATGGATGGATGGATGGATGGAGACATGGATGGAAGGATGGAGACATGGATGGATGGATGGAGACATGGATGGAGGGATGGAGACATGGAGGGAGGGATGGAGACATGGATGGATGGATGGATGGAGACATGGATGGATGGATGGATGGATGGAGACATGGATGGATGGATGGATGGATGGATGGAGACATGGATGGATGGACACCCTGATGTCATCACAGAGGACAAGGGGGCTCTCTTTATGTCTGGAGGAAAAGAAATGTCATCTCCAAACATGGAAAGGTTTCTTTACAGTAAGAGCTGAGAATGTGGAATAGACTCCCTCCAGAGGTGGGTGTGGCCAGCTCAGTGGATTGCTGGAGGAAAGTCCTGGACTCTTTCCTGGATACACAGAATATAACTGGATATAACATTTATAGGGAAAGGTGATCCCGGGAATATCCGATTATTGATCCCGGGAATATCCGATTATTGATCCCGGGAATATCCGATTATTGATCCCGGGAATATCCGATTATTGATCCAGGGAATATCCGATTGCCTCTCGTGGGATCAGGAAGGAACGTTTCCCCTGCAGGAACCATGTATCACCATGTATCACCGTCTATCACCATGTATCACCGTCTATCACCATGTATCACCGTCTATCACCATGTATCACCGTCTATCACCATGTATCACCGTCTATCACCATGTATCACCGTCTATCACCATGTATCACCGTCTATCACCATGTATCACCATGTATCAATATGTATCCGTGTCTGTCAGTCGATGTCGGTCTGTGTGATTTTGTATCAGTTTGTATTATGAATTGTCAGATTTGGGTGGAGGAATTTCTTTATTGTGGAGTCTGAAGGACAAAGATGATGATCATTCCGGAATATTTGCTGACTGGGGGATTCCTGAGGATCGGGATATCACCGGCACTGGATTTCTTCTTCTTCATCATAAAACGTCAATGAAAGTCACCCCGCTATGGGAGAGCTCCGCCCCCAATAATCTCCAATCCATATCATGGCCCATCCAGAATCCCCTTCTTCCCGGTTGGGTCTCCCACTGACCACTCATGAGGTAGGTGAAGTTGTGTGACAGGTTCAGAGTAGGGCGGAGCTTAGTGATAAGTTCAGAGTAGGGTGGCGCTTATAGAATGAGAGGGGCAGAGTTATGTGATAGGTTCATAGAGGGTGGAGCTGTGTGACAGGTTCAGAGTAGGGCGGAGCTTAGTTATAGAATCAAGAGGGGTAGAGTTATTTGATGGCTCCACCCATCTCTGAACCAATCACATAGTTCTGCCCCTCCATGATTCTAAACTGAGCTCCGCCCTACTCTGAACCTGTCACACAGCTCCACCCCTCTATGTGATAAGTTCAGAGTGGGGCGGAGCTGAGTGATAGGTTAAAAGGGGGTGGAGCTATGTGCCAGATTCAGAGTAGGGCAGAGCTTAGTGATAAAATCAGAGAGGGGCGGAGCTATCACATATCACCATACTGCCCCTCTCTGATTCTATAACGAAGCTCCGCCCTACTCTGAAGCTGGCACATAGCTCCACCCCCTTTTAACCTATCACTCAGCTCCGCCCCATTCTGAACCTATCACATAACTCTGCCCCTCTCTGATTCTATAACTAAGCTCCGCCCTACTCTGAACCTGTCACACAGCTCCACCCCTCTCCGAACCTATGTGATAAGGTCAGAGTAGGGCAGAGTTGAGTGATAGGTTAAATGGGGGTGGAGCTATGTGCCAGATTCAGAGTAGGGCGGAGCTGAGTGATAGGCTCCTAGGGGGTGGGGTTAAGTGCTAAGTTCAGCGTGGGGCAGAGCTGAGTGATAGGATCCGAGGGGGTGGGGCTAAGTGCTAGGTTCAGTGTGGGGCGGAGATGAGTGATATGCTCCAAGGGGGTGGGGCTAGGTTCAGCGTAGGGCGGAGCAGAGTGATAGGATCCGAGGGGGTGGGGCTAAGTGCTAGGTTCAGTGTGGGGCGGAGCTGAGAGAATTACAGATCAATGAATATATAACAGTAATGATTCCTTGGTCATGTGACCATATTATGGGAGGACTCCGCAGAGGATCCCAGAGCGCCATCACTGCGTTAGCGCCTCATCCGCGTCACTGACTCCACCTCCTTCATCAGGCGGAGACATTGTTCTTCCTGCCACGGGAGCGCCACACACTGCACAGCCACCGGGAGCCCCACGCCGTCCGCCACCGCCTGCAGGAGCCAATCACAGCACGTGTTAGAAGATGGAGCACAGAACTGGGTGGAGGCACTCCGGATATAAACTCTGGGGAATACCATCCCCCGCACCTCCACCCTGAATCACAAAACTTTTTCGGTTGAACAGATTAAACTTTTTTACATAAAAAATTGCTGCCACACCCGGAACAAGGCTCCGCCCACATACACAATATTCAGGTGGAAGATTTATTATTCTGTCCAGCCAGTCCTGCGATGTGCACAGCTCTGCCAGGCAGGGAGCTCCCTCAGGGGCCGGCTTATAGAGATGATGCTGCCTCTCTGTCCAGTGAGGGGGTGGAGAGGTGACACAGGATGGAGAATTCTTCATTCAGGAGCTGCGGGTGTCACCTCTCCGGCTGAACATCGCAGGACTGGCCGTACCAGACGATGAACATTCACCTTCTTCAGGAGTCGGTCCCAGAAGTCTCTGTGGTGACCCTTGTAGCTCCTCAGCTCCTCCTCATCTTCTCTGGTCACCGTGGTAACTGGAAGGACGCCGACTGGAAAGTCCAGCAGATTATACAAGATGGTGTATGAGGTGGCGGCTGGAAGAGAAAGTCATGTGATCAGGAATGTGATGTCATCGGTCAGTCACACAAGACAACGGGTGGGAGGAACAGGGGGTCTGTGCGTGGGCGGGACCTTCCTCACCCCATGAGTCTTTGTGCGTGGGCGGGACCTTCCTCACCCCATGA
The DNA here is from genome assembly GCF_062004578.1 of Staurois parvus. Lineage (NCBI taxonomy): Eukaryota > Metazoa > Chordata > Amphibia > Anura > Ranidae > Staurois > Staurois parvus. Next base: position 43,324 of record NW_028319188.1, on the reverse strand, counting down.
CCAGGGCATGTGTGTGGGAGGGACCTTCCTCACCCCATGAGTCTTTGTGCGTGGGTGGGACCTTCCTCACCCCATGAGTTTTGTGCGTGGGCGGGACCTTCCTCACCCCATGAGTTTTTGTGCGTGGGCGGGACCTTCCTCACCCCATGAGTTTTTGTGCGTGGGCGGGACCTTCCTCACCCCATGACCAGGGTATGTGTGTGGGAGGGACCTTCCTCATCTCACAACTTCCATAACAATCCCCAGAAACAGACAATCAGCTGTAAAAAATTCTACTCCTCCACTCCTGTGTGCTCTGGCCCCTCCTCTGTGGTACCTCTCTGGCCCCTCCTCTGTGGTACCTCTCTGGCCCCTCCTCTGCAGAGGAGGGACTGAGGTACCACAGTCTACTAACCCCTCCTCTGTGGTACCTCTCTGGCCCCTCCTCTGCAGTCTACTAACCCCTCCTCTGTGGTACCTCTCTGGCCCCTCCTCTGGGGTACCTCAGTCCCTCCTGTGCAGTCTACTAACCCCTCCTCTGTGGTACTTCAGTCCCTCCTCTGCAGTTTACTAATCCCTCCTCTGTGGTACGTCTCTGACCCCTCCTCTGTGGTACCTCTCTGGCCCCTCCTCTGTGGTACCTCTCTGGCCCCTCCTCTGTGGTACCTCTCTGGCCCCTCCTCTGTGGTACCTCTCTGGCCCCTCCTCTGCGGTCTACTAACCCCTCCTCTGTGGTACCTCTCTGGCCCCTCCTCTGTGGTACCTCTCTGGCCCCTCCTCTGTGGTACCTCTCTGGCCCCTCCTCTGTGGTACCTCTCTGGCCCCTCCTCTGCAGTCTACTAACCCCTCCTCTGTGGTACCTCTCTGGCCCCTCCTCTGTGGTACCTCTCTGGCCCCTCCTCTGTGGTACTTCTCTGGCTCCTCCTCTGTGGTACCTCTCTGGCCCCTCCTCTGTGGTACCTCTCTGGCCCCTCCTCTGTGGTACCTCTCTGGCCCCTCCTCTGTGGTACCTCTCTGGCCCCTCCTCTGTGGTACCTCTCTGGCCCCTCCTCTGTGGTACCTCTCTGGCCCCTCCTCTGTGGTGCCCCTGGCCCCTCCTGGCTGTTCCCTTGTTGGGTGTTATGTACAGAGCTGTTGTGGGGGGTGGATCTGTTGGCGGGTGAACATGGCGCTCCCCAGTGATCAGATGGATCCGGAATATAGTGGGGGCGCTTCCATTCACAGGTGTCACTGTCTCTTAAATGTGGGGGGTGCAGGGGGAGGAGTCCTGAAAGGGGTGGGGCACAGCACACTATACAGCTGGTGTGGCCGGCGCCTGCACTGAATGAGGAAGGGCAGCTGAGGACAGGCAGTAATACCACATACTTGTCAGCTTTCCAGGAGATCCGATGGACAGAGCCGGACCCAGAATAGGACAGATGAGCGAATCCAACTCCTCCGCCCTCCACAGGGCGACGAATTCCTGGCGGTACGCCTGCAACACACAGCCAGAGGAGCCGCCGTGACACACCCCATAATAGACACCCCATAATAGACACCCCATAATAGACACCCCATAATAGACACCCCGTAATAGACACCCCATAGTATACACCCCATAATAGACACCCCATAGTATACACCCCATAATACATCTCCTAATACACCCCATAATATACACCCCATAATATACACCCCATAATAGACACCCCATAGTATACACCCCGTAATATACACCCCGTAATATACACCCCGTAATATACACCCCATAATATACACCCCATAATATACACCCCGTAATATACACCCCATAATATACACCTCATAATACACCCCGTAATATACACCCCGTAATATACACCCCATAATATACACCCCGTAATATACACCCCATAATATACACCCCATAAAATACACCCCGTAATATACACCCCATAATATACACCCCATAATATATCCCATAATATACACCCCATAATATATCCCATAATATACACCCCATAATATACACCCCATAGTATACACCCCATAATATACACCCCATAATATATCCCATAATATACACCCCATAATATACACCCTGTAATATACACCCCGTAATATACACCCCGTAATATATCCCATAATATACACCCCATAATATACACCCCATAGTATACACCCCATAATATACACCCCATAATATACACCCCATAATATACACCCCATAATATATCCCATAATATACACCCCATAATATACACCCCGTAATATACACCCCATAATATACACCCCATAATATACACCCCATAATATATCCCATAATATACACCCCATAGTATACACCCCATAATATACACCCCATAATATATCCCATAATATACACCCCATAATATACACCCCGTAATATACACCCCATAATATACACCCCATAATATACACCCCATAGTATACACCCCATAATATACACCCCATAATATACACCCCATAATATACACCCCATAATATACACCCCGTAATATACACCCCATAATATACACCCCATAATATACACCCCATAATATATCCCATAATATACACCCCATAGTATACACCCCATAATATACACCCCATAATATATCCCATAATATACACCCCATAATATACACCCCGTAATATACACCCCATAATATACACCCCGTAATATACACCCTGTAATATACACCCCGTAATATACACCCCGTAATATATCCCATAATATACACCCCATAATATACACCCCATAGTATACACCCCATAATATACACCCCATAATATACACCCCATAATATATCCCATAATATACACCCCATAATATACACCCCATAATATATCCCATAATATACACCCCATAATATACACCCCATAGTATACACCCCATAATATACACCCCATAGTATACACCCCATAATATACACCCCATAATATACACCCCATAATATACACCCCATAATATATCCCATAATATACACCCCATAATATACACCCCGTAATATACACCCCATAATATATCCCATAATATACACCCCATAATATACACCCCATAATATATCCCATAATATACACCCCATAATATACACCCCGTAATATACACCCCATAATACATCTCCTAATATACACCCCATAATATACACCCCATAATATACAGTGCAGGAAATGTGTATTTGCCCCCCTGATGCTGAATGTTGGCCCCTCACACAGAAATGATCGGTCTAACAATGGAATGTTCGCCCCTCACACAGAAACGATCGGTCTAACAATGGAATGTTCGCCCCTCACACAGAAATGATCGGTCTAACAATGGAATGTTCGCCCCTCACACAGAAACGATCGGTCTAACAATGGAATGTTCGTCCCTCACACAGAAACGATCGGTCTAACAATGGAATGTTCGTCCCTCACACAGAAACGATCGGTCTAACAATGGAATGTTCGCCCCTCACACAGAAACGATCGGTCTAACAATGGAATGTTCGCCCCTCACACAGAAATGATCGGTCTAACAATGGAATGTTCGCTCCTCACACAGAAATGATCGGTCTAACAATGGAATGTTCGCCCCTCACACAGAAACGATCGGTCTAACAATGGAATGTTCGTCCCTCACACAGAAACGATCGGTCTAACAATGGAATGTTCGTCCCTCACACAGAAACGATCGGTCTAACAATGGAATGTTCGCCCCTCACACAGAAACGATCGGTCTAACAATGGAATGTTCGCCCCTCACACAGAAATGATCGGTCTAACAATGGAATGTTCGCTCCTCACACAGAAATGATCGGTCTAACAATGGAATGTTCGCCCCTCACACAGAAACGATCGGTCTAACAATGGAATGTTCGTCCCTCACACAGAAACGATCGGTCTAACAATGGAATGTTCGTCCCTCACACAGAAACGATCGGTCTAACAATGGAATGTTCGCCCCTCACACAGAAACGATCGGTCTAACAATGGAATGTTCGCCCCTCACACAGAAATGATCGGTCTAACAATGGAATGTTCGCCCCTCACACAGAAATGATCGGTCTAACAATGGAATGTTCTCCCCTCACACAGAAACGATCGGTCTAACAATGGAATGTTCGCTCCTCACACAGAAATGATCGGTCTAACAATGGAATGTTCGGTGTAACACTGAGAGACAGAATACAACAACAAATTCAGCAGAAATGCGTCTAACAAATGATGACGGATCTGCATGTTCATGAGGGAAAGAAGGATTTGATCCCCGATCATTCAGCAGGATTTCTGGCTCCCAGGTGTCTCTCATACAGGTAACAAGCTGAGATTAGAAGCAGTCTCTTAAAGGGAGTGCTGCTAATCTCATTGTGTTCCCTGTATAAAAGACACCTGTCCACAGGAGCCATCAAACCATCAGATTCCAAACTCTCCACCATGGCAAAGACCAAAGAGCTGTCCAAGGATGTCAGGGACAAGATGGTAGACCTACACAAGGCTGGACTGGGCTACCAAACTATGGCCAAGCAGCTTGGTGAGAAGGTGACAACAGTTGGTGCAATCATTCACAAATGGAAGAAACACAAAACAAGTGTCAGTCTCCCTAGGTCTGGTGCACCATGCAAGATCTCACCTCGTGGAGTGTCAATGATCATGAGAACAGTGAGGAATCATCCCAGAACTACACGTGAGGATCTTGTCAATGATCTCCAGGCAGCTGGGACCACAGTCACCAAGAAACCAATTGGTAACACACTACGCCGACAAGGACTGAAATCCTGCAGTGCCCGCACGGTCCCTCTGCTCAAGAAAGCCCATGTCCAGGCCCGTCTGAAGTCTGCCACTGAACATCTGAATGATGCCGAGGAGGACTGGTGGGAAGTGTTGTGGTCAGAGGAGACCAAAATCCAGCTCTTTGGCATCAACTCAACTCGCCGTGTTTGGAGGAGGAGGAAAGCTGCCTATGACCCCAAGAACACCATCCCAACTGTGAGACATGGTGGTGGAAACATTCTGCTTTGGGGGTATTTTTCTGCTAAGGGGACAGGACAACTGCACTGCATCAAAGGGGCGATGGACGGGGCAATGTACCCTCAAATCTTGGGTGAGAACCTTCTTCCCTCAGCCAGGGCATTGAAAATGGGTGGTGGATGGGTGTTCCAGCATGACAATGACCCAAAACACACGGCCAAGGCAACAAAGGAGCGGCTCAAGAAGAAGCACATTAAGGTCCTGGAGTGGCCTAGCCAGTCTCCACACCTTCATCCGATGGAAAATCTGTGGAGGAGCTGAAAGTTCGAGTTGTCAAACGTCAGCCACCAAACCTTAATGACTTGGAGAGGATCTGCCAAGAGGAGTGGGCCAAAATCCCTCCTGAGATGTGTGCGAACCTGGGGGCCAACTCCAGGAAACGTCTGACCTCTGTGATTGGCCACCAAGTACTAAGTCATGTTTTGTGAAGGGGATCAAATCCTTCTTTCCCTCATGAACATGCAGATCCGTCATCATTTGTTAGACGCATTTCTGCTGAATTTGTTGTTGTATTCTGTCTCTCAGTGTTACACCGAACATTCCATTGTTAGACCGATCATTTCTGTGTGAGGGGTGAACATTCCATTGTTAGACCGATCGTTTCTGTGTGAGGGGCGAACATTCCATTGTTAGACCGATCGTTTCTGTGTGAGGGGCGAACATTCCATTGTTAGACCGATCGTTTCTGTGTGAGGGGCGAACATTCCATTGTTAGACCGATCGTTTCTGTGTGAGGGGCAAACATTCCATTGTTAGACCGATCGTTTCTGTGTGAGGGGCGAACATTCCATTGTTAGACCGATCGTTTCTGTGTGAGGGGCGAACATTCCATTGTTAGACCGATCGTTTCTGTGTGAGGGGCGAACATTCCATTGTTAGACCGATCATTTCTGTGTGAGGGGCGAACATTCCATTGTTAGACCGATCGTTTCTGTGTGAGGGGCGAACATTCCATTGTTAGACCGATCATTTCTGTGTGAGGGGCGAACATTCCATTGTTAGACCGATCGTTTCTGTGTGAGGGAGGGGAACATTCCATTGTTAGACCGATCATTTCTGCGTGAGGGGCGAAGATTCCATTGTTAGACCGATCGTTTCTGTGTGGGGGCGAACATTCCATTGTTAGACCGATCATTTCTGTGTGAGGGGGAACATTCCATTGTTAGACCGATCATTTCTGTGTGAGGGGCGAACATTCCATTGTTAGACCGATCGTTTCTGTGTGAGGGGCGAACATTCCATTGTTAGACCGATCGTTTCTGTGTGAGGGGCGAACATTCCATTGTTAGACCGATCGTTTCTGTGTGAGGGGCGAACATTCCATTGTTAGACCGATCATTTCTGTGTGAGGGGGAACATTCCATTGTTAGACCGATCATTTCTGTGTGAGGGGCGAACATTCACCATCGGGGGGAGCACATACACATTTCCTGCACTGTACATCCCATAATATCCAACACACAGGCAGAGGAGCCGCCATGACACCTCCCATCATGCATCAGAAACCATCACCCCACCACCACTGTGACCATGTGACCTGTGTGACCCCTCCCCCTCATTGGTATAGCGGAGCTCCTCGCAGTGACTGTAGGGGTATATACTGCTGGGTGGGGGATGGGGTCTGTGGGGTGGTGGCTCTTCTCTGTGGGGGATGGGGTAATATATGATGACTTACCTCCACCGCTCGATGCTGCCTCCAGAGATCCTTCACAGAACTGCAGGGAAAAGAAAGATGAACTGTCAGTGTTCCCCCAGAAACCTCCCCCACATCATTGTACACAATACTATGTGGAAGACGCAGGATCCCCCTTATACTCCCCCTCAATCCTCCTCTTGGAGGCCATTGAGGAATGCTGGAAATCTTTGACCTTCAGGTTTTACTGCCCCCTACAGGAGGATTGGAAGCTGGAAAACAAATTGTGAGCCAGCCCAGGATAGCCCTTCCTACTCCCAGCATGCCTCAGTACTGGAAGCATGAGGAGGGGACCCGTGGCCCTCAATGGACTCCAAGAACACAAGAACAGAAATCCAATTTTCTTCCTCGTCCACTGAGAGAAACAGGAAGTCGGAGACGGTCAGGGTATCCAATTGTGGGGTGGGGGAAAAAACAGCAAACCGGGCGAGAGAGCCGCATGAACACCTATCCTGGCATCAGAAGAGGCCACAATGCCCACCCGGTGGACCCTGCAGGACGTGGGAACAGAAGAGGCCACAATGCCCACCCGGTGGACCCTGCAGGACGTGTGAACAGAAGAGGCCACAATGCCCACCCGGTGGACCCTGCAGGACGTGTGAACAGAGGAGGCCACAATGCCCACCCGGTGGACCCTGCAGGACGTGTGAACAGAAGAGGCCACAATGCCCACCCGGTGGACCCTGCAGGACGTGGGAACAGAAGAGGCCACAATGCCCACCCGGTGGACCCTGCAGGACGTGTGAACAGAAGAGGCCACAATGCTCACCCGGTGGACCCTGCAGGACGTGTGAACAGAAGAGGCCACAATGCTCACCCGGTGGACCCTGCAGGACGTGGGAACAGAAGAGGCCACAATGCCCACCCGGTGGACCCTGCAGGACGTGGGAACAGAAGAGGCCACAATGCTCACCTGGTGGACCTTGGAGAACATGTGAACAGAGGAGGCCACAATGCCCACCTAGTGGACCCTGCAGGATGTGTGAACAGAAGAGACCACAATGCCCACCTAGTGGACCTTGGAGAACATGTGAACAGAAGAGGCCACAATGCCCACCTAGTGGACCCTGCAGGATGTGTGAACAGAAGAGGCCACAATGCCCACCTAGTGGACCTTGGAGAACGTGTGAACAGAAGAGGCCACAATGCCCACCCGGTGGACCCTGCAGGACGTGGGAACAGAAGAGGCCACAATGCCCACCCGGTGGACCCTGCAGGACGTGGGAACAGAAGAGGCCACAATGCCCACCTGGTGGACCCTGCAGGACGTGGGAACAGAAGAGGCCACAATGCCCACCTAATGGACCCTGCAGGACGTGGGAACAGAAGAGGCCACAATGCTCACCCGGTGGACCCTGCAGGACGTGGGAACAGAAGAGGCCACAATGCCCACCCGGTGGACCCTGCAGGACGTGGGAACAGAAGAGGCCACAATGCTCACCTGGTGGACCTTGGAGAACATGTGAACAGAGGAGGCCACAATGCCCACCTAGTGGACCCTGCAGGATGTGTGAACAGAAGAGACCACAATGCCCACCTAGTGGACCTTGGAGAACATGTGAACAGAAGAGGCCACAATGCCCACCTAGTGGACCCTGCAGGATGTGTGAACAGAAGAGGCCACAATGCCCACCTAGTGGACCTTGGAGCACGTGTGAACAGAGGACCAGGCAGCAGCATCATCTGGGAAACATAAGCTGGGTCCCTTTTACCTCAACTGTCCTCACTAATGGTTAATGTACACCCTGCTATGGCACTGTCTGATGGATCGTGATTGGATGATATTTCAGATGTCCAGCTTTCCAGAACGTTGATTGGAAGACAATGAGTGGGCTGAGAATCGCACTGCGCTGAGTCAGACAGGAAAGTGGTCCCTGTGCGATCCTGACCAGCCCTGACTCCAGAGACGGATTCTTCAGCCACCAAACTATGGACATCCTGGTCTTTACTGCCAGAAGAACTGCACTGACTTGTCCCATGATGGGAGGAAGTTGTGTTGTAAGGGTAGGGGCAAACTGGACCTCCTGAAAGGGGACCTGCTCCTAGGGGACCACCACTAGACCCAAAACTCTCATGCAGAAGCAAAGTCGGCTGATTTCGGAAGAGTCCAGTCTTGGGACTTGGCAGTTCAATGTTCCTCCTGGAGAAGAAAGTCTCTGGTTTGAGCTGTGTCTAGGATCAGATCTTCCAACGCTGACTTCTGAAGGTTCAGGACCCAGCTGGACCTCTGCAAGATCTGGACAGTCAAGGCCATGTTGTCCACCAGAGCCAGCAGGAGGTCATTGAGATCCCATGTGAGATGCACCTTGAGAAGCACAGGGCCCAGAACCTTGCTGACCACCCGAGGTGCAGAAGACTGGAAGAGCAAAGCGAAGAAATGGCCAATGAGCTTGATGCCCACAGAGGCCAGAGAGTCTCCCTGATGGAAGAATGCTGACACACCGGGTGCATTCATGCAGAATTTCTTGGCCCAGAAGGAAGACATTTAGTTTCTTGAGATCCAAGATGAGGCAGATGCCGTCTGGGGCCTAGGGACCGGTTGGATCAGAACCTCTGAAACCATTCTGCCAGAGGGACTGGAACGATAAGGCTCCGTTCACACTAGCTTTGTAAGCAGGCATTTTGCAGGCGTTTGAGGGGCATTTTTAATGCTCCACATTGCAGCACAGAGAGCTGTTCACACTGAAGCGTTAGCACGGCGTCGCGGCAAAATTGTCGCCTCATGTCGTCAGGAGGAGGTGATGCCTTTCAATGCCTCGGATTCAAGGCTCTGGTGACGCTCCTCAAATGCCTGGCCGGTATCTGTGGGGCGGTAATACCATTACCTTCATTATGGGTGTCTATGGGGCGGTAATACCATTACCTTCATTATGGGTGTCTGTGGGGCGGTAATACCATTACCTTCATTATGGGTGTCTATGGGGCGTTAATATCATTACCTTCATTATGGGCATCTGGGGGGTGGTAATACCATTACCTTCATTATGGGCGTCTATGGGGCGGTAATACCATTACCTTCATTATGGGCGTCTAGGGGCGGTCTAAACGCCTATCAAATGCCCGTTATTGGTGATCAGGAAACCCCCTGTACCCCATTATCAGTAATTAGTACACCCCCTGTACCCCCATTATCAGTGATCAGTACACCCCCTGTACCCCCATTATCAGTGATCAGTACACCCCCTGTACTCCATTATCAGTGATCAGTACACCCCCCTGTACCCCAATTATTGGTGATCAGTACACCCCCTGTACCCCAATTATCAGTGATCAGTACACCCCCTGTACCCCCATTATCAGTGATCAGTACACCCCCTGTACACCCATTATCAGTGATCAGTACACCCCCTGTACTCCATTATCAGTGATCAGTACACCCCCCTGTACCCCAATTATCGGTGATCAGTACACCCCCCTGTACCCCAATTATTGGTGATCAGTACACCCCCTGTACCCCAATTATCAGTGATCAGTACACCCCCTGTACCCCATTATCAGTGATCAGTACACCTTCCTGTACCCCCATTATCAGTGATCAGTACACCCCCCTGTACCCCCATTATCAGTGATCAGTACACCCCCTGTACCCCAATTATCAGTGATCCATACACCCCCCTGTACCCCATTATCAGTGATCCATACCCCCCTGTACCCCAATTATTGGTGATCCATACATCTCCCCCTGTACCCCATTATCAGTGATCCATACACCCCCCTGTACCCCATTATCAGTGATCCATACACCCCCCTGTACCCCATTATCAGTGATCCATACCCCCCTGTACCCCAATTATCAGTGATCCATACACCCCCCTGTACCCCATTATCAGTGATCCATACCCCCCTGTACCCCAATTATCAGTGATCCATACTCCCCCCTGTACCCCATTATCAGTGATCCATACCCCCCCTGTACCCCAATATTCTCCTGCGGAGATCTGACCTGACACCTCGTGTGCTCCTCAGGGCATTTGCCAATCGGGGAAACTAGACAGACGGATATCAGAGAGATGATTGGTCGGAGAATTCCCAGAAACACCCAAACAGTACAAATCCCACCACATACCATAGCGCAGTCCACCCCCCAGACTCACCAATGGCCGCACCACAATAGAGAGTAAGCTCTTCAGCCAAGACGGGATGGCGTAGGTGGTAACCTGAGGCTGCAGATTGGCGTCCACCAGATTTCCTTTACTGAGGATGAGGAGACGATGATGTCACATGTACAGCGATGATGTCACAAGTACAGGGATGATGTCACACATACAACGATGATGTCACATGTACAGCGATGATGTCACAAGTACAGGGATGATGTTACAAGTACAGGGATGATGTCACAAGTACAGGGATGATGTCACACATACAACGATGATGTCACATGTACAACGATGATGTCACAGTACAGGGATGATGTCACATGTACAACGATGATGTCACAGTACAGGGATGATGTCACATGTACAGGGATGATGTCACACGTACAACGATGATGTCACACGGACAAGGATGATGTCACATGTACAAGGATGATGTCACACGTAGAGCGATGATGTCACATGTACAGGGATGATGATGTCACACATACAGGGATGATGACAAACGTACAATGATGATGTCACACGTAAAACGATGATGTCACATGTACAAGGATGATGTCACACGTAGAGCGATGATGTCACATGTACAGGGATGATGATGTCACACATACAGGGATGATGACAAACGTACAATGATGATGTCACACGTAAAACGATGATGTCACACGTACAGGGATGATGTCACAAGTACAACGATCATGTCACACGTACAACGATGATGTCACACGGACAAGGATGATGTCACAGTACAGCGATGATGTCACATGTACAAGGATGATGTCACACGTAGAGCGATGATGTCACATGTACAGGGATGATGATGTCACACATACAGGGATGATGACAAACGTACAATGATGATGTCACACGTAAAACGATGATGTCACACGTACAGGGATGATGTCACAAGTACAACGATCATGTCACATGTACAACGATGATGTCCTCTCTCTCACACACAGTGATGATGTCACTCCTCTCTCTCTCACACAGTGATGATGTCACTCCTCTCTCTCACAGTGATGATGTCACTCCTCTCTCTCTCACGCACAGTGATGATGTCACTCCTCTCTCACGCACAGTGATGATGTCACTCCTCTCTCACGCACAGTGATGATGTCACTCCTCTCTCTCTCACACAGTGATGATGTCACTCCTCTCTCTCTCACACAGTGATGATGTCACTCCTCTCTCTCTCACACAGTGATGATGTCACTCCTCTCTCTCACACACAGTGATGATGTCACTCCTGTCTCTCTCACACACAGTGATGATGTCACTCCTCTCTCACACAGTGATGATGTCACTCCTCTCTCTCTCACACAGTGATGATGTCACTCCTCTCTCTCACACACAGTGATGATGTCACTCCTCTCTCTCACGCACAGTGATGATGTCACTCCTCTCTCTCTCACACAGTGATGATGTCACTCCTCTCTCTCACGCACAGTGATGATGTCACTCCTCTCTCACGCACAGTGATGATGTCACTCCTCTCTCACGCACAGTGATGATGTCACTCCTCTCTCACGCACAGTGATGATGTCACTCCTCTCTCTCACGCACAGTGATGATGTCACTCCTCTCTCTCACGCACAGTGATGATGTCACTCCTCTCTCTCACACACAGTGATGATGTCACTCCTCTCTCTCTCACACAGTGATGATGTCACTCCTCTCTCTCACACACAGTGATGATGTCACTCCTCTCTCTCTCTCACACAGTGATGATGTCACTCCTCTCTCTCACACACAGTGATGATGTCACTCCTCTCTCACACACACTGACACTGCAGTCCAGGAAGGGTGGGGCCATACATGGGCTATACATACAAGTTCTCCAGGAAGGTGGCTCCTCCGTCTGCCAGTAACCCTTTCATCACCAGATCATACATGGCGCTCTCTATGGAGGGAGGGGAGAACGGAACCAACTGAAAGAAAACCGCAGCAAACATCAGACTCCGCCCCCACATCATACCCCTCCCCCAGAGCACACCCCGCCCCCTCCAGACACTGAGCACAGGACGGACATGACATCACCCCTCCCCCATAGCCCACTCTGCCCCCTTCAAACACTAAGCACAGGACGGACAGGACACCACCCCTCCCCCATAGCCCACCCTGCCCCCTTCAAACACTAAGCACAGGACGGACATGACATCACCCCTCCCCCAGAGCACACCCTGCCCTCTCCAGACACTGAGCACAGGACGGACATGACATCACCCCTCCCCCATAGCCCACCCTGCCCCCTTCAAACACTGAGCACAGGACGGACATGACATCACCCCTCCCCCAGAGCACACCCTGCCCTCTCCAGACACTGAGCACAGGACGGACATGACATCACCCCTGTCACCCTTTCTGTATAATGCCGACATCTCTGGATGTGTGAAGTTAGTTTCCATTTTATAACTTCTCTCTCGTTTCCTCAGATTTGTGTCATTTCTGTATAAGGACCTCATATGGAATCCCTCAACTATTCCCAGTTTCTGTTCTTCACGTAACTATATTGATAAGAATGGAACAATTCATTGGTCATCCTGAGATTAAGCCACGCCCACCGAGTTCTGTATAACTGTACTTGTCATGCATTCGACTGTCAGAGATGACACTTCGGTGTCGGAGATTTACTTCTCCCAGGCCTGAGGGTGAAAATAACGAGGACAAGGGGGGCTACAGACATAGATGGAATCCTTGCAATCTGGTGTCAGAAGTGGGATTAAAGGCGTGGCCGGTCAGGTAAGCTGAGCCAGTCTTAGTTTTACCTGGATTGTCCCCCTTTAAAGACCCCGGGACAGCAGCCCAAGTTTCCGTTTGAGATTGTTGGATCTCACGGAGGGTCGTTGAGGTGGGTCCCCAAAGGAATTCAGAGGTTTTTGGAACCTCTGGGGAAAACTTTGCCTAGGCAGGTATAATTGTGAATTCACAGGAGTCCTCCTGCCATTGCAGAAGTAGAAGTGCCTATTTGCTGCGTGTTAAGAAACTGTTAGGTAGTCATTTGTGTTCCGGAGAGAGTACAAAGTCCGCACTGTGAGTGTTAGACTCCTGAAATGTCGAAAGGATTTGTCTGTGTTAGAGCCTCTGCAGAGTAGGAGCTAGAGAACCTCCATTTTGTACCGACACGTCATATTTATTGCTTTGCCTCACAGAGGATTTCTGCTCTAAGTGGGGATCTCTAAGGTGGGGGATCTCTAAGGTGGGGGATCTCTAAGGTGAGGGATCTCTAAGGTGAGGGATCTCTAAGGTGGGGGATCTCTAAGGTGAGGGATCTCTAAGGTGGGGGATCTCTAAGGTGAGGGATCTCTAAGGTGGGGGATCTCTAAGGTGAGGGATCTCTAAGGTGGGGGATCTCTAAGGTGGGGGATCTCTAAGGTGGGGGATCTCTAAGGTGAGGGATCTCTAAGGTGAGGGATCTCTAAGGTGGGGGATCTCTAAGGTGGGGGATCTCTAAGGTGAGGGATCTCTAAGGTGGGGGATCTCTAAGGTGGGGGATCTCTAAGGTGAGGGATCTCTAAGGTGAGGGATCTCTAAGGTGGGGGATCTCTAAGGTGAGGGATCTCTAAGGTGGGGGATCTCTAAGGTGGGGGATCTCTAAGGTGAGGGATCTCTAAGGTGAGGGATCTCTAAGGTGGGGGATCTCTAAGGTGGGGGATCTCTAAGGTGGGGGATCTCTAAGGTGAGGGATCTCTAAGGTGGGGGATCTCTAAGGTGGGGGATCTCTAAGGTGAGGGATCTTTAAGGTGGGGGATCTCTAAGGTGAGGGATCTCTAAGGTGAGGGATCTCTAAGGTGAGGGATCTCTAAGGTGAGGGATCTCTAAGGTGGGGGATCTCTAAGGTGGGGGATCTCTAAGGTGGGGGATCTCTGCCAAACATGAAGCTCCTATGTAACGTGTTCAGTGATATTACTGAAAACAAAAAGACAATATATCCTGAACTGTCCAGGTATTGTCACATTGATGAAGTATCTGGAAGCAGCAGGTCCTCAGCGGCTGAAATATGTGTCTGGTTACATGGCAGAGCACAGTAGCTTAAATCTCCACTTTTACCCCCCCCCCCCCACAAGTTATACAAAAGTATATCCAGCTTTGCCTAAAAGAGAGGAAGATTTTTGTTTCTCCTCAGACCTTCAAGGACAGACAGACCATCACAATCCCCCTTAGTCCTGATAGTACAGAAGGGAAGAGGGAGGACAGCCATGAGACAGACCGTGTTCACAGCAGAACATGAAATTAATCCTTGACGGGATTGTGGGATATGACATGGACTCCGGGTGTGACTGGACCGAGGTGTCTACAATCAATGTTCTAGTGGATCCTGGAACCCCGGCAGCCACCCATGTATGGCTGAAGGAAGACATTCAGAGAAAGGCGTGAGAGGAGCTGAGCGCCGAGATGGAGAGAATATGGAAGAGGAGGAAATCGGCAGCAACTCCTGTTGTTTGTAAGCGAGGAACAAAAGAGGCCGTGACAGAACATGTGACAGAGCATGTGACAGAGCATGTGACAGAGCATGTGACAGAACATGTGACAGAACATGTGACGGAGCATGTGACAGAACATGTGACGGAGCATGTGACAGAACATGTGACGGAGCATGTGACAGAACATGTGACGGAGCATGTGACAGAACATGTGACGGAGCATGTGACAGAACATGTGACGGAGCATGTGACAGAACATGTGACGGAGCATGTGACAGAACATGTGACGGAGCATGTGACAGAACATGTGACGGATCATGTGACGGAGCATGTGACAGAGCATGTGACAGATCATGTGACAGAGCATGTGACAGAGCATGTGACAGAGCATGTGACAGAACATGTGACAGAACATGTGAAAAGATTGAGGAAAGTTTGGAAGGAAGAAGCTGGGATGGATATGGTTGGTGCAGAAATGGGCCCTATATATATATACATCCAAACCTTGATGGCGGGATACAGATTTGAAATGTTGCTGTTGGTAAGGCAGCCTATCTCAGACTGGACAGAGATGGACGCAGGAGAGATGGATGCAGGTGAGATGGACGCAGGTGAGATGGATGCAGGAGAGATGGACGCAGGAGAGATGGATTCAGGTGAGATGGACGCAGGTGAGATGGACGCAGGTGAGATGGACGCAGGTGAGATGGATGCAGGTGAGATGGACGCAGGTGAGATGGACGCAGGTGAGATGGACGCAGGTGAGATGGACGCAGGTGAGATGGATGCAGGTGAGATGGACGCAGGTGAGATGGACGCAGGTGAGATGGACGCAGGTGAGATGGATGCAGGAGAGATGGATGCAGGTGAGATGGATGCAGGTGAGATGGACGCAGGTGAGATGGACGCAGGAGAGATGGACGCAGGTGAGATGGATGCAGGAGAGATGGACGCAGGTGAGATGGACGCAGGAGAGATGGACGCAGGTGAGATGGACGCAGGTGAGATGGATGCAGGTGAGATGGATGCAGGTGAGATGGATGCAGGTGAGATGGACGCAGGTGAGATGGATGCAGGAGAGATGGATGCAGGTGAGATGGATGCAGGTGAGATGGACGCAGGAGAGATGGATGCAGGTGAGATGGACGCAGGTGAGATGGACGCAGGAGAGATGGACGCAGGTGAGATGGACGCAGGTGAGATGGACGCAGGTGAGATGGACGCAGGTGAGATGGACGCAGGTGAGATGGACGCAGGAGAGATGGACGCAGGTGAGATGGACGCAGGTGAGATGGACGCAGGAGAGATGGACGCAGGTGAGATGGATGCAGGTGAGATGGATGCAGGTGAGATGGATGCAGGTGAGATGGATGCAGGAGAGATGGACGCAGGAGAGATGGACGCAGGTGAGATGGACGCAGGTGAGATGGACGCAGGAGAGATGGACGCAGGTGAGATGGACGCAGGAGAGATGGACGCAGGAGAGATGGACGCAGGTGAGATGGACGCAGGTGAGATGGACGCAGGTGAGATGGACGCAGGAGAGATGGACGCAGGTGAGATGGACGCAGGAGAGATGGACGCAGGTGAGATGGACGCAGGAGAGATGGACGCAGGAGAGATGGACGCAGGTGAGATGGACGCAGGTGAGATGGACGCAGGAGAGATGGACGCAGGAGAGATGGACGCAGGTGAGATGGACGCAGGTGAGATGGACGCAGGTGAGATGGACGCAGGTGAGATGGACGCAGGTGAGATGGACGCAGGAGAGATGGACGCAGGTGAGATGGACGCAGGTGAGATGGACGCAGGTGAGATGGACGCAGGTGAGATGGACGCAGGAGAGATGGACGCAGGTGAGATGGACGCAGGTGAGATGGACGCAGGTGAGATGGACGCAGGAGAGATGGACGCAGGTGAGATGGACGCAGGTGAGATGGACGCAGGTGAGATGGACGCAGGTGAGATGGACGCAGGTGAGATGGACGCAGGAGAGATGGACGCAGGTGAGATGGACGCAGGAGAGATGGACGCAGGTGAGATGGACGCAGGAGAGATGGACGCAGGAGAGATGGACGCAGGTGAGATGGACGCAGGTGAGATGGACGCAGGAGAGATGGACGCAGGAGAGATGGACGCAGGTGAGATGGACGCAGGTGAGATGGACGCAGGTGAGATGGACGCAGGTGAGATGGACGCAGGTGAGATGGACGCAGGAGAGATGGACGCAGGTGAGATGGACGCAGGTGAGATGGACGCAGGTGAGATGGACGCAGGTGAGATGGACGCAGGTGAGATGGACGCAGGAGAGATGGACGCAGGTGAGATGGACGCAGGTGAGATGGACGCAGGTGAGATGGACGCAGGTGAGATGGACGCAGTTACGGATGAAAAACAAGTGATGGAGGAAGACACCGCTGGATGTGTTGAGGTCTCCAAATTTACCAAAAAAGCACATTTTCAGGGTTACAACATAGTTATAATTGTACAGAAATCTGATTGTCGCCCGTTCTGTGTGCCGACATCTCTGGACGTGTGAAGTTAGTTTCGGTTTTATAACTTCTCTCTCGTTTCCTCAGATTTGTGTCATTTCTGTATAAGGACCTCATATGGAATCCCTCAACTATTCCCAGTTTCTGTTCTTCACGTAACTATATTGATAAGAATGGAACGTTTCATTGGTCACCCTGAGATTAGGCCACGCCCACTGAGTTCTGTATAACCGTTCTTGTCATGCATTCGACTTTCAGAGATGTATTGTGCACACTTCCGTGTCGGGGATTTACTTCTCCCAGGCCTGAGGGTGAAAATAACGAGGACAAGGGGGGCTACAGACATAGGTGGAATCCTTGCACCTCCCCCATAGGGAGTTATGACCTCAGTGTTCCACACGGAACTCCGGGATCATGCCCAGTGTGTGCAGTATGTCCGGTGTGTGCAGTATGTCCGGTGTGTGCAGTGTGTCCAGTATGTCCGGTGTGTCCGGTGTGTCCAGTGTGTCCGGTGTGTCCGGTGTGTCCAGTGTGTCCGGTATGTCCGGTATGTCCAGTATGTCCGGTGTGTCCAGTATGTCCGGTGTGTCCGGTGTGTCCGGTGTGTCCAGTGTGTCCGGTGTGTCCAGTGTGTCCGGTATGTCCAGTGTGTCCGGTGTGTCCAGTGTGTCCGGTGTGTCCAGTATGTCCGGTGTGTCCGGTGTGTCCAGTGTGTCCGGTATGTCCAGTGTGTCCGGTATGTCCAGTGTGTCTGGTATGTCCAGTGTGTCCGGTATGTCCAGTGTGTCCGGTATGTCCAGTGTGTCTGGTATGTCCAGTGTGTCCGGTGTGTCCAGTGTGTCCAGTATGTCCGGTATGTCCAGTGTGTCCGGTATGTCCAGTGTGTCCGGTGTGTCCAGTGTGTCCGGTATGTCCAGTGTGTCCGGTGTGTCCAGTGTGTCCAGTATGTCCGGTATGTCCAGTGTGTCCGGTGTGTCCAGTGTGTCCGGTATGTCCAGTATGTCCGGTATGTCCAGTGTGTCCAGTGTGTCCAGTGTGTCCGGTATGTCCAGTATGTCCGGTATGTCCAGTGTGTCCGGTATGTCCAGTATGTCCGGTGTGTCCGGTATGTCCAGTATGTCCGGTGTGTCCGGTGTGTCCAGTATGTCCAGTATGTCCGGTGTGTCCGGTGTGTCCAGTATGTCCAGTATGTCCGGTGTGTCCGGTGTGTCCAGTGTGTGCAGTGTGTCCGGTATGTCCGGTACGAGGTACGGGACGAGGAGAATTGTTCCTATTACTGATTTCATCACTTCCTGTCACTGGAGACAGAACAACGCAAAGTGCTCCGCCCATCTCCACCCTCATTGACCTCATAATCAGCCGCCAGCTCCGCCTCCTCATGTGGACCCACCTGATGTCCGGCCTCCTCCAGGAGCTCCTTCGTCTGCAGAATGGCCCGTCTCATCGATGGAGTCGCCATGGTGGTGCCGTCATCCTCATAGTATCCGATACGAAGGGGCCGCGTGCCGGAGTACACCTGAAAAATGACACCAGAGTGACCCCTTAGCAGAGATGGCGGCAACAAACACACCGCATCGTCCTGACACCGTGTCGTCCTGACACCGCATCGTCCTGACACCGCATCGTCCTGACACCGCATCGTCCTGACACCTGGCAGTGCTATGCTCTATCACAGCCTGAAGGTGGCGCCTCATCAGAGACTCCCATCCCCCACGTGGCTGAAGTATTCCCCAGAATATTACCCATAATGCTCAGTGGTTGCTGTCTGCATTACCTTCTCATTGAAGGGGATGGGGGGGATGGTGGGATCCAGCTGAAACATGTCGTCACACAGCAGGGCCCTCATGGCGATCACCAGACTCTCCACATCTCGGGCGATCGGACCCACCATCCCTGTAACTGTAAAGTGAGAGAACAGAAACAACAAACAGTCATCAGATGATACAACGGGGTTCCGGTACTTACAGTCAACTCCATTCTTGGGGTTCACTGAGGGACACAGGAACTCTGAGACTTTGGGGTTACACTGCCCCCCCCCCCCCCACAGGAAGATTGGACACTATGAAAACTATAGGCCCACCCAGGATAACCCCAAAGTTCCCAGCAAAGAGAACCAAAAGCATGATCATTAACACAGAGGAGGGGGCCCGTGTCCCCCAATGTTCCTCGATGTCCCCCAATAGACTCCAAAGTCCCCCAATGTCCCTCCATATCCCCCAATAGACTCCAAAGTCCCCCAATATCCACCAATGTCCCTCAATGTCCCCCAATGTCCTCCAATATCCCCCAATGTCCCTCAATGTCCCTCAATGTCCCTCAATGTCCCCCAATGTCCCCCAATGTCCCTCAATGTCCCTCAATGTCCCTCAATATCCCCCAATATTCCCCAACAGACTCCAATGTCCCTCAATGTCCCTAAATATCCCCCAATGTCCCTCAATGTCTCCCAATGTCCCTCAATGTCCCTCAATGTCCCTCAATGTCCCTCAATGTCCCTCAATATCCCCCAATATTCCCCAACAGACTCCAATGTCCTCCAATGTCCCTCAATGTCCTCCAATGTCCCTCAATGTCCCTCAATGTCCCTCAATGTCTCCCAATGTCCCTCAATGTCCCCCAATGTCCCCCAATATCCCCCAATAGACTCCAAGGAATGGTTTTAATGATTATAATATTGTTTTTCTCGTCTATTGGGGGGGTCACAGGAGTTCAGAGACTGTTGGGGTGTCCAAAACCAATCCAACTGAGGGGGGAGGAGGTCACCAGCACCAACAGAATCCAGAATGGCCTAAAGTATAAAGAGACACATGAAGGACCTTACACCTGAACCATAAGATGAGGCCTGAACACCCACCTGGTCTCCTCCCACACTGCAGCAGAGAGGACAGAACTCCTCCACCTCTCCATGCAGTCGCAGCACCTCCTCATGTCCACTTCCCCTGGTGTCAACATTCAGCAGACTCCAGTCCTCTTCTGGTCCTCCTCCAGACCCTGCACTTTCTGCATCCCAGCTCTGCCTCCAGCGTCTTCCCAGCAGCAGTACAAGGTAAGGGGGTGCACTGGGATGTAGGGGGGGCCTCTGGACTTGTGATGGTAGGGGTGCTCTTTGACATCTGATGTAAGGGGGGTGGGGTGCTCTGGGCATCTAGTCTAACAGATACAACTGGCCCTGTGAGGGCAACCATAATGCTGATGTGGCCTGCAATGGAAGATGACCTGTGTGAGCCATTGGGAAATGGTGGGACCAGAAGCCAGTTCCCCGAATGAGCACCATCAGGGATGACAAAGAGCCCTCCTGACAGACGCCACAGCTGCAAGGTGGACACACAACACGAGCTCCATCCAGGCAATGGATCTCCTGCTGCTGGACTGGAGCTGGAGGGACAGAAGAACAAAGTCCTGCTGGGGTGAAAGGCACAACCTGTCCCGGGTAGGAAGGAAACACCAACGTGTTCATGTGAGGACCAGAAAGGGCAAGCAGATCCGGCACTCACCTCACAGGGGTGGTGACAACAAGATACAAAGACAGTGGAATGGGGAATATCCTTCAAAGGTTCAAAACTTGGTTTCTGAGTTGCCAAGAGAACAAAATTCCGATCTCACGGAGACACCCAGTACAAGGATCTTCATCAAGACTAGGAAGCCAATGGTCCTGGAGGAAGACCACCAACACTGAGGCCTTCATGGGACTATCGGCCAAATGTTGGTCCAGGTCCATCTGCACAAAGGCCCGGATCCACCCCACAGACAATTTCCTGGGATAGAAGTTTCTTTCCCTACAAGTGAAGAGTTCCATGGGTGATGATAGTCCTTGCAGGACACGGCCTGCCTTTCAGTTTCCTGGAGATCACCGATTCAGGACCATGAAGAGGCAGGATGGTGAACTGGTCTTCACAGGGGGACTAAACCCATCGATTTACCAAAACATGGAATGCCGGGATTGCTGGCACATTTGCCTTCAACTGACTGTCAAACCATCCAATGGCCGGAGTCATCGCTGATCACATGTGCAGGACCTTGGCAACTGCAGATCATACAGAAGCCAAGATGGCGGCTTCCTTGGTTGGAAAGGACAGGAGGGTCCACCTTAGGACAGGAGATCCGGACGATTGGGTGCAGATGAATCGGATGGGTTTAGGGGTCAGGAATAGAATTGGGAGCGGAGAGTCTGACATTTCCTCTGAGGAGTATCTAGGCCCAGATGTCCCAGGTGATGAGTCGGCTCCACTGCTGACCCAACCGGACCTGTGCATGATCTGGACAGTCAGGGCCATGCTGTTCTCCAGAACCTGACCCAGCTGTCCATGAAGCAGGAGGGTCTCTAGGTATCCCACAATGACGATGGCCTGGGAGCCCAACATGGCTACCACAGGGGCCACCACCATGGCGACCACCCGAGGTGCAGAAGACAAGACACAGACGGGAAGTGCAGAGAAGCCCGGTCATGGCCGGTGTGCTGGAACAACAGGGACAGGGATGAAGGACAGACCCGGGGTGGTCCATGGGAAGTCCTCGGCCTGAACTGAGACATGGATGGCCGGATGTCTCCTTCTAGTTTGGGAACTGGGAACACCCTACTGCCAACTCCGGGGCCAGGCTGAGGTCACATGGAGATCTGCTAATGTGGGCGGGGCTGGGAGCAGCTTGTGGCCGCTGGGGACCCTCTCCTGTACCCGACGTCTGAAATGTTGGTTCCAGAAAATGGGGGCGCCCCCTAATGGAAATCTGATGGAAGGCGCCCAACAGTCCTAATCATGAGGAACTCTTAGTGCTCAGCCTGCAAAATGAGCCTTCAGAGACAAAGTCAGGCCTGGGACTGCGTGACAGTGAATATTCCACTAAGACCATGCTGTAACTGCAGAGAATCTCCGGGAACAAGCTGTAACTGCAGAGAATGTCCCAGGAACGAGCTGTAACTGCAGAGAATCTCCCAGGAACATGCTGTAACTGCAGAGAATCTCCCAGGAACATGCTGTAACTGCAGAGAATCTCCCAGGAACATGCTGTAACTGCAGAGAATCTCCCGGGAACATGCTGTAACTGCAGAGAATCTCCCAGGAACATGCTGTAACTGCAGAGAATCTCCCAGGAACATGCTGTAACTGCAGAGAATCTCCCGGGAACATGCTGTAACTGCAGAGAATCTCCCAGGAACATGCTGTAACTGCAGAGAATCTCCCAGGAACATGCTGTAACTGCAGAGAATCTCCCAGGAACGAGCTGTAACTGCAGGGAATCTCCCAGGAACGAGCTGTAACTGCAGAGAATCTCCCGGGAACGAGCTGTAACTGCAGAGCATGTCCCAAGAACATGCTGTAACTGCAGAGAATCTCCCAAGAACATGCTGTAACTGCAGAGAATCTCTCAGGAACATGCTGTAACTGCAGAGAATCTCCCAGGAACATGCTGTAACTGCAGAGAATCTCCCGGGAATGAGCTGTAACTGCAGAGAATCTCCCAGGAACATGCTGTAACTGCAGAGAATCTCCCAAGAACATGCTGTAACTGCAGAGAATCTCCCAAGAACATGCTGTAACTGCAGAGAATCTCCCGGGAACGAGCTGTAACTGCAGAGAATATCCCGGGAACATGCTGTAACTGCAGGGAATGTACCAGGAACATGCTAAACAGACATCAAAGACTCCGCCCTGAACAGACATGGGAGGCTCCGCCCTGAACAGACATCAAAGACTCCGCCCTGAACAGACATCAGAGGCTCCACCCTGAACAGACATGGGAGGCTCCACCCTGAACAGACATCAGAGGCTCCACCCTGAACAGACATGGGAGGCTCCGCCCTGAACAGACATGGGAGGCTCCGCCCTGAACAGACATGGGAGGCTCCGCCCTGAACAGACATGGGAGGCTCTGCCCTGAACAGGCATGGGAGGCTCTGCCCTGAACAAGCATGGGAGGCTCCGCCATGAACAGGCATGGGAGGCTCCGCCCTGAACAGGCATGGGAGGTTCCGCTCCGTACATACATGGGAGGCTCCGCCCCGAACAGACATGGGAGGCTCCGCCCTGAACAGACATGGGAGGCTCTGCCCTGAACAGACATGAGAGGCTCCGCCCTGAACAGACATGAGAGGCTCCGCCCTGAACAGACATGAGAGGCTCCGCCCTGCACATACATGGGATGACACAGAGGACTCACCTGACTTCTGCCCGGGGGAGCTGGACTGAACCCCGACTTTACTGCAAAACAAAGAGACCTCATCAGTGTGGAGACCCGCCCCCCGCCCCGCGTCTCATTGGCTGAGCGCAGTGTCACCCTCTTATGTATCTGTGTCCGGGGCCACTGCTATTGGCTAAGGTGATATCTTCATGTCTCCCCCCACCCTCATCCTATGTCCCCTCCCCCAGAGTCCCCCTCCCCCTATGTCCCCTCCCCCAGAGTCCCCCTCCCCCTATGTCCCCTCCCCCAGAGTCCCCCTCCTCCTATGTCCCCTCCCCCAATGCCCCCCCTGTATACAAAGGGTATGTAATGTACAGCGCAGTGTATATGATCTGTATACAGAGGGTATGTAATGTACAGCACAGTGTATATGATCTGTATACAGAGGGTATGTAATGTACAGCGCAGTGTATATGGAGATCTGTATACAGAGGGTATGTAATGTACAGGGCAGTGTATATGGAGATCTGTATACAGAGGGTATGTAATGTACAGCACAGTGTATATGGTGATCTGTATACAGAGAGTATGTAATGTACAGCGCAGTGTATATGGTGATCTGTATACAGAGGGTATGTAATGTACAGCGCAGTGTATATGGTGATCTGTATACAGAGGGTATGTAATGTACAGCGCAGTGTATATGATCTGTATACAGAGGGTATGTAATGTACAGCGCAGTGTATATGGAGATCTGTATACAGAGGGTATGTAACGTACAGCGCAGTGTATATGGTGATCTGTATACAGAGGGTATGTAATGTACAGCGCAGTGTATATGGTGATCTGTATACAGAGGGTATGTAATGTACAGCACAGTGTATATGATCTGTATACAGAGGGTATGTAATGTACAGCGCAGTGTATATGGTGATCTGTATACAGAGGGTATGTAATGTACAGCGCAGTGTATATGATCTGTATACAGAGGGTATGTAATGTACAGCGCAGTGTATATGATCTGTATACAGAGGGTATGTAACGTACAGCGCAGTGTATATGGAGATCTGTATACAGAGGGTATGTAACGTACAGCACAGTGTATATGATCTGTATACAGAGGGTATGTAATGTACAGCGCAGTGTATATGGAGATCTGTATACAGAGGGTATGTAACGTACAGCGCAGTGTATATGGTGATCTGTATACAGAGGGTATGTAATGTACAGCGCAGTGTATATGGTGATCTGTATACAGAGGGTATGTAATGTACAGCACAGTGTATATGATCTGTATACAGAGGGTATGTAATGTACAGCGCAGTGTATATGGTGATCTGTATACAGAGGGTATGTAATGTACAGCGCAGTGTATATGATCTGTATACAGAGGGTATGTAATGTACAGCGCAGTGTATATGATCTGTATACAGAGGGTATGTAACGTACAGCGCAGTGTATATGGTGATCTGTATACAGAGGGTATGTAACGTACAGCGCAGTGTATATGGTGATCTGTATACAGAGGGTATGTAACGTACAGTGCAGTGTATATGGAGATCTGTATACAGAGGGTATGTAATGTACAGTGCAGTGTATATGGAGATCTGTATACAGAGGGTATGTAATGTACAGCGCAGTGTATATGATCTGTATACAGAGAGTATGTAACGTACAGCGCAGTGTATATGGAGATCTGAATACAGAGGGTATGTAATGTACAGCGCAGTGTATATGGAGATCTGTATACAGAGGGTATGTAATGTACAGCGCAGTGTATATGATCTGTATACAGAGGGTATGTAACGTACAGCGCAGTGTATATGGAGATCTGTATACAGAGGGTATGTAATGTACAGCGCAGTGTATATGGAGATCTGTATACAGAGGGTATGTAATGTACAGCGCAGTGTATATGGAGATCTGTATACAGAGGGTATGTAACGTACAGCGCAGTGTATATGGAGATCTGTATACAGAGGGTATGTAATGTACAGCGCAGTGTATATGGAGATCTGTATACAGAGGGTATGTAACGTACAGCGCAGTGTATATGGTGATCTGTATACAGAGGGTATGTAACGTACAGCGCAGTGTATATGGTGATCTGTATACAGAGGGTATGTAATGTACAGCGCAGTGTATATGGTGATCTGTATACAGAGAGTATGTAATGTACAGCGCAGTGTATATGGTGATCTGTATACAGAGGGTATGTAATGTACAGCGCAGTGTATATGGTGATCTGTATACAGAGGGTATGTAATGTACAGGGCAGTGTATATGGTGATCTGTATACAGAGGGTATGTAATGTACAGGGCAGTGTATATGATCTGTATACAGAGAGTATGTAACGTACAGCGCAGTGTATATGATCTGTATACAGAGAGTATGTAACGTACAGCGCAGTGTATATGATCTGTATACAGAGGGTATGTAACGTACAGCGCAGTGTATATGGAGATCTGTATACAGAGGGTATGTAATGTACAGTGCAGTGTATATGATTCTGTATACAGAGGGTATGTAACGTACAGCACAGTGTATATGGAGATCTGTATACAGAGAGTATGTAACGTACAGCGCAGTGTATATGGTGATCTGTATACAGAGGGTATGTAACGTACAGCGCAGTGTATATGGTGATCTGTATACAGAGGGTATGTAATGTACAGCGCAGTGTATATGGTGATCTGTATACAGAGGGTATGTAATGTACAGCGCAGTGTATATGGAGATCTGTATACAGAGGGTATGTAATGTACAGCGCAGTGTATATGGTGATCTGTACACAAAGAGTATGTAATGTACAGCGCAGTGTATATGGTGATCTGTATACAGAGGGTATGTAATGTACAGTGCAGTGTATATGGTGATCTGTATACAGAGGGTATGTAATGTACAGCACAGTGTATATGATCTGTATACAGAGGGTATGTAACGTACAGCGCAGTGTATATGGTGATCTGTATACAGAGGGTATGTAACGTACAGCACAGTGTATATGGTGATCTGTATACAGAGGGTATGTAATGTACAGCGCAGTGTATATGGTGATCTGTATACAGAGGGTATGTAACGTACAGCGCAGTGTATATGATCTGTATACAGAGGGTATGTAACGTACAGCACAGTGTATATGGTGATCTGTATACAGAGGGTATGTAACGTACAGCGCAGTGTATATGGTGATCTGTATACAGAGGGTATGTAATGTACAGCACAGTGTTATGGTGATCTGTATACAGAGGTATGTAATGTACAGCGCAGTATATATGGTGATCTGTATACAGAGGGGTATGTAATGTACAGCGCAGTGTATATGATCTGTATACAGAGGGTATGTAACGTACAGCGCAGTGTATATGGTGATCTGTATACAGAGGGTATGTAACGTACAGCGCAGTGTATATGATCTGTATACAGAAGGTATGTAACGTACAGCGCAGTGTACAGGACGCTATGACTCACCTGAGTCGGTTTCCGGTCGGTTTTAGCGCACAGATTCCGCAGAACGCGGCGGGGAAGCGGAGACTCCCTCCAATGTCAGAGCCAAAGCCGAGAATTGAACCTCTTCCTGCGATGAGGGCCCCCTCCCCCCTGAGGAGCCCCCGGGGGTCTTCTTGTGGTTGAGGGGGTTCAGGGTCTGCCCGAAGATGGGGTTGCTGCAGTCGTAGCTGTGGAGAGAGAGGCACCCCGTTATCTGCACCCCGAGATCTGAGACACGGTAACACCCCTCCCAATGGCACCCCCCCATTGTCCACTGACTGGGACTGGGACTAAGGGAACACTTGGGGGAGGGGCAAACTAGAAACACTGGGGGGGTAGAGGCAAACTAGAACACTGGGGGGGTAGGGGCAAACTAGAACACTGGGGGGGAGGGGTAGAGGCAAACTAGAACATGGGGGGGAAACTAGAATACTGGGGGGGGGGGAGGAACAAACTAGAACACTGGGGGGGAAACTAGAACACTGAGAACACAGGGGGGGAGCAAACTAGACCACTGAGGAGGGGGTAGGGGAAAACTAGAACACTGGGGGGGGGGGGGGAGGAGCAGACTAGAACACTGGGGGGGCAAACTAGAACACTGGGGGGGGGGAACAAACTAGAACACTGGGGGGGGGAGCAAACTAAAACACTGAGGGGGGGTAGGGGCAAACTAGAACACTGGAGGGGGGGACGACGACAAACTAGAACACTGGGGGAGTAGGGGCAAACTAGAACACTGGGGGGAGGAGCAATCTAGAACACTGAGGGGGGGGGCAAACCAGAACACTGTGCGTAGGGGGGCAAACTAGAAAACTGTGGGGGGAGGGGCAAACTACAATACTGGGGGAGGGGCAAACTAGAACACTGGGGGGGGGTAGGGGCAAACTAGAACACGGGGGGGGGAACAAACTAGAACACTGGGGGGGGAGGGGTAGAGGCAAACTAGAACGTGGGGGGGAAACTAGAACACTGGGGGGGGGGGGCAAACTAGAACACTGAGGAGGAAGTGAGGGCGAACTAGAACACTGAGGGGGGAGAAACTAGAACACTGATAACACGGGGGGGGGGGGGGAGCAAACTAGACCACTGAGGAGGGGGGGGGGTAAAGGCAAACTAGAACACAGGGGGGGGAAACTAGAACACTGGGGGGAGGCAAACCAGAACAGTGAGGAGGGGGTAGGGGCAAACTAGAACACTGGAGGGAGGAGGAGCAGACTAGAACACTGGGGGGGCAACTAGAACACTGGGGGGAGGAGCAAATTAGAACACTGGGGGGGGGAGGAAACTAGAACACTGGGGGGGGGGGTGTAGGGGCAAACTAGAACACTGGGGGGGGGGGGTAGAGGCAAACTAGAACACTGGGGGGGGGGGGGGGTAGAGGCAAACTAGAACACTGGAGGGGGGGGGAAAAACTATAACACTGGGGGGGAAGGGGCAAACTAGAACACTGGGGGGGGAGGAGCAAACTATAACACTGGGGGGGAGGAGCAATCTAGAACACTGGGGGGGGGCAAACCAGACACTCTGGGTGCACTGGAGGAGCAAACTAGAACACTGGGAGGGGGGGGGGGGCAGACTAGAAAACTGTGGGGGGAGGGGCAAACTAAAATTACTGGGGGGAGGAGCAAACTAGAACACTGGGGAGGGGCAAACTAGAACACTGGGGGGAAAGGCGAGCTAGAACACTTGGGGGGGGAGACTAGAACACTGGGGGGGGCAAAGTAGACCACGGGGTAGGGGGTTAGAGGCAAACTAGAACACTGGGGGGGGGGGGGGTTAGAGGCAAACTAGAACACCGGAGGGGAGGGGGGAAGGAACAAACTAGAACACTGGGGGGGGGGAGCAATCTAGAACACTGGGGGGGTAGGGGCAAACTAGAAACACTGGGGGGGGAGGAGCAATCTAGAACACTGGGGGCGGGGGGCAAACCAGAACACTCTGGGTGCAGTGGAGGAGCAAACTAGAACACTGGGGGGGGGGGGAAACTAGAAAACTGTGGGGGGAGGGGCAAACTACAATACTGGGGGGAGAAGCAAACTAGAGCACTGGGAGGGGCAAACTAGAACATTGGGGGGAAGGGCGAGCTAGAACACTGGTGGGGGAAGGGCAAACTAGATTACTTGGGGGGGGGGGCAAACTAGACCATGGGGGGGGGGGGGGTTAGGGGAAAACTAGAACACTGGGGGGGGGGGGTAGAGGCAAAATAGAACACTGGAGGGGGGGGGAGGAACAAACTAGAACACTGGGGAGGGTGTAGGGGCACACTAGAACACTGGGGGGAGGAGCAATCTAGAACACTGGGGGGGTAGGGGCAAACCAGAACACTGGGGGGACTAGAAAACTGTGGGGGGAAGGGCAAACTAGAACACTGGGGGGGAAGGGCGAGGTAGAACACTGGTGGGGAAGGGCAAACTAGAACACTTGGGGGGGGGGGGACTAAAGCACTGGGGGGGCAAACTAGACCACGGGGGCGGGGAAAACTAGAACACTGGGAGGGGGAGGGGCAACCTAGAACACAGGGAGGGGTTAGGGGGGGGGCAGATTCTATTATCAAAATGTGCAAAAATATTGTCTTAATTGCTCAGCCAGTCTGCCCTCTGCTGGCCATGGGGGGACCAATCCCATCATTCCCTGGAGGGACCAATCCTATCATTCATTGGAGGGACCAATCCCGTCATTCATTGGGGGGACCAATCCCGTCATTCATTGGGGGACCAATCCCGTCATTCATTGGGGGGGCCAATCCCATCATTTACTGGGGGGACCAATCCCAATCATTCCATGGGGGAGCCAATCCCGTCATTCCCTGGGGGGACCAATCCCATCATTCATTGGAGGGACCAATCCCGTCATTCCCTGGGAGGACCAATCCCATCATTCATTGGAGGGACCAATCCCGTCATTCCCTGGGGGGACCAATCCGTCATTCCCTGGGGGGACCAATCCCGTCATTCATTGGAGGGACCAATCCCGTCATTCCCTGGGGGGACCAATCCCATCATTCATTGGAGGGGACCAATCCCGTCATTCCCTGGGGGGACCAATCCCGTCATTCCCTGGGGGGACCAATCCTGTCATTCCCTGGGGGACCAATCCTGTCATTCCCTGGGGAGATCACATTGCAGGGGATTCCCACTCTGAGGACAGAATTCAGGAGATCACATTGCAGGGGATTCCCACTCTGAGGACAGAATTCAGGAGATCACATTGCAGGGGATTCCCACTCTGAGGACAGAATTCAGGAGATCACATTGCAGGGGATTCCCACTCTGAGGACAGAATTCAGGAGATCACATTGCAGGGGATTCCCACTCCGAGGACAGAATTCAGGAGATCACATTGCAGGGGATTCCCACTCCGAGGACAGAATTCAGGAGATCACATTGCAGGGGATTCCCACTCCGAGGACAGAATTCAGGAGATCACATTGCAGGGGATTCCCACTCTGAGGACAGAATTCAGGAGATCACATTGCAGGGGATTCCCACTCTGAGGACAGAATTCAGGAGATCACATTGCAGGGGATTCCCACTCTGAGGACAGAATTCAGGAGATCTCATTGTATGATTTGTATGTATTTGTCTCGCACGGCTGAACAGAAGTATTTGAACCCCTGAGAAGCTCCGTGTTCATATTTGGTACAGAAGCCTTTGTCTGCAATTACAGAGGTCAGACGGTTCCTGTAGTCCTTGGCCAGGTTTGCACTGCAACAGGGATTTTGGCCGACTCCTCCACACCGATCTCCTCTAGATCTGTCAGGTTTCGGGGCTGTCGCTGAGCAACACGGAGTTTCAGCTCCCTCCAAAGATGTTCTATTGGATTTAGGTGTGGAGACTGGCTAGGCCACTCCAGAACCTCGATATGCTTCTTACGGGGCCACTCCTTGGTTCTCCTGGCTGTGTGCTTCATGTCGTTGTCATGTTGGAGGACCCAGCCACGACCCGTCTTCAATGCTCTGACTGAGGGAAGGAGGTTGTTGCTGAAAATCTCACAATAAATGGCCCCATTCATCCTCTCCTTAATACAGTGCAGTCGTCCTGTCCCCTTCGCAGAAAAGCACCCCCAAAGCATGATGTTACCACCCCCATGCTTCACAGTAGGGATGGTGTTCTTGGGATGCAGCTCATCCTTCTATTTCCTCCAAACACAACGAGTGAAGTTTAGACAAGTTCTACTTTGGTCTCATCTGACCACATGACTTCCTCCATGCCTCCTCTGACCACATGACTTTCTCCCATGCCTCCTCTGACCACATGACTTCCTCCCATGCCTCCTCTGACCACATGACTTCCTCCCATGCCTCCTCTGACCACATGACTTCCTCCCATGCCTCCTCTGGATCATCCAGATGGTCATTGGCAACCTTCAGACGGGCCTGGACATGTGATGACTGGAGCCGGGGAACCTTCAGACGGGCCTGGACATGTGATGACTTGAGCAGGGGAACCTTCAGACGGGCCTGGACATGTGATGACTTGAGCAGGGGAACCTTCAGACGGGCCTGGACATGTGATGACTGGAGCCGGGGAACCTTCAGACGGGCCTGGACATGTGATGACTGGAGCCGGGGAACCTTCAGACGGGCCTGGACATGTGATGACTGGAGCAGGGGAACCTTCAGACGGGCCTGGACATGTGATGACTGGAGCCGGGGAACCTTCAGACGGCCTGGACATGTGATGACTGGAGCCGGGGAACCTTCAGACGGGCCTGGACATGTGATGACTGGAGCAGGGGAACCTTTCAGACGGGCCTGGACATGTGATGACTTGAGCAGGGGAAACCTTCAGACGGGCCTGGACATGTGATGACTTGAGCAGGGGAACCTTCAGACGGGCCTGGACATGTGATGACTGGAGCCGGGGAACCTTCAGACGGGCCTGGACACGTGATGACTGGAGCAGGGGAACCTTCCGTGCAATGCATGATTGGAAACCATGACGGCGTAGTGTTCTACCGACAGTGACCTTTGAAACTGTGGCCCCGGCTCTCTTCATGTCATTGACCAGCTCCTCCCTTGTAGTTCTGGGCTGATTCCTCACCTTTCTTCTCATCAGTGATCCCCCACGAGGGGACATCTTGCATGGAGCCCCAGTCCGAGGGAGACTGACAGTCGTCTTCAGCCTCTTCCATTCTCTAATAATGGCTCCACAGTTGATCTATTCTCACCAAGCTGCTTGGCAATTGCCCGTAGCCCTTTCCAGCCTTGTGGAGGTCCACAATTTTGTGTCTGGTGTCTTTGGACAGCTCTTTAGTCTTGCCCATGGTAGTAGTTGGCGTCTGACTGACTGTGGGGGTGGACAGGTGTCTATAGAGCTCAGACAGGTGCTACTAAGTGAGATGAATGAGTGGAGTAGAGGGGGACTTTGTAAAGGCGCAGTAACAGGTCTTTGAGAGCCAGAATTCTTGCTGCTTCTCAGGGGTTCAAATCCTTCTGTTCAGCCGTGCGAGACAAATACATTCTTTACAAATCATACAATGGGATCTCCTGAATTCTGTCCTCAGAATGGGAATCCCCTGCAATGTGATCTCCTGAATTCTGTCCTCAGAGTGGGAATCCCCTGCAATGTGATCTCCTGAATTCTGTCCTCAGAGTGGGAATCCCCTGCAATGTGATCTCCTGAATTCTGTCCTCAGAGTGGGAATCCCCTGCAATGTGACCTCCTGAATTCTGTCCTCAGAGTGGGAATCCCCTGCAATGTGACCTCCTGAATTCTGTCCTCAGAGTGGGAATCCCCTGCAATGTGACTTCCTGAATTCTGTCCTCAGAGTGGGAATCCCCTCCAATGTGACCTCCTGAATTCTGTCCTCAGAGTGGGAATCCCCTGCAATGTGAATGTCAGACCCTCCATGATGGAGAAGTGGGAGAATGTGCAGAATCGCAGGGGGTTCACATACTTCTGTTCCTCACTGTATCTATATATATATAAAATTGTCCAACACTCTACACTGTGATATAATCATAGAAAATAGTGCAGCTAAAAACATCATAAATCCAAAAAACCGTACAAAACACATCGATCAGATCAATATAGTGCCAGACAGTGCGCACTGAGCTCCTCTCCAAGGCCTCTTTAACCCCTCACATACCAGACACTTCTACCCCCTTCCTGCCTACAGGGCACTGTCACCCCCTTCCTGCCTACCGGGCACTTCTACCCCCTTCCTGCCCACCAGGCACTTCTACCCCCTTCCTGCCTACCGGACACTTCTACCCCCTTCCTGCCTACAGAGCACTTCTACCCCCTTCCTGCCTACAGGACACTTCTACCCCCTTCCTGCCTACAGGGCATTTCTACCCCCTTCCTGCCTACCGGGCACTTCTACCCCCTTCTTGCCCACCAGGCACTTCTACCCCCTTCCTGCCTACAGGGCACTGTCACCCCCTTCCTGCCTACCGGGCACTTCTACCCCCTTCCTGCCCACCAGGCACTTCTACCCCCTTCCTGCCTACCGGACACTTCTACCCCCTTCCTGCCTACAGAGCACTTCTACCCCTTCCTGCCTACCGGACACTTCTACCCCCTTCCTGCCTACAGGACACTTCTACCCCCTTCCTGCCTACAAGGGCATTTCTACCCCCTTCCTGCCTACCGGGCACTTCTACCCCCTTCTTGCCCATCGGGCACTTCTACCCCCTTCCTGCCTACCGGACACTTCTACCCCCTTCCTGCCTACCGGACACTTCTACCCCTTCCTGCCTACAGAGCACTTCTACCCCCTTCCTGCCTACCGGGCACTTCTACCCCCTTCCTGCCCACTGGGCACTTCTACCCCCTTCTTGCCTATAGGGCATTTCTACCCCCTTCCTGCCTACCGGGCACTTCTACCCCCTTCCTGCCTACCGGGCACTTCTACCCCCTTCCTGCCTACAGGGCACTTCTACCCCCTTCCTGCCTATAGGGCATTTCTACCCCCTTCCTGCCTACCGGGCACTTCTACCCCCTTCCTGCCTACCGGACACTTCTACCCCCTTCCTGCCTACAGGGCACTTCTACCCCCTTCCTGCCTACCGGACACTTCTACCCCCTTCCTGCCTACCGGGCACTTCTACCCCCTTCCTGCCCACCAGGCACTTCTACCCCCTTCCTGCCTACCGGACACTTCTACCCCCTTCCTGCCTACAGAGCACTTCTACCCCTTCCTGCCTACCGGACACTTCTACCCCCTTCCTGCCTACAGGACACTTCTACCCCCTTCCTGCCTACAGGGCATTTCTACCCCCTTCCTGCCTACCGGGCACTTCTACCCCCTTCTTGCCCATCGGGCACTTCTACCCCCTTCCTGCCTACCGGACACTTCTACCCCCTTCCTGCCTACCGGACACTTCTACCCCCTTCCTGCCTACAGAGCACTTCTACCCCCTTCCTGCCTACCGGGCACTTCTACCCCCTTCCTGCCTACCGGGCACTTCTACCCCCTTCCTGCCTACAGGGCACTTCTACCCCCTTCCTGCCTATAGGGCATTTCTACCCCCTTCCTGCCTACCGGGCACTTCTACCCCCTTCCTGCCTACAGGGCACTTCTACCCCCTTCCTGCCTACCGGACACTTCTACCCCCTTCCTGCCCATCGGGCACTTCTACCCCCTTCCTGCCTACCGGACACTTCTACCCCCTTCCTGCCTACAGGGCACTTCTACCCCCTTCCTGCCTACCGGACACTTCTACCCCCTTCCTGCCTACAGGGCACTTCAACCCCCTTCCTGCCCACAGGGCACTTCTACACCCTTCCTGCCTACCGGGCACTTCTACCCCCTTCCTGCATACCGGACACTTCTACCCCCATCTTGCCTACAGGACACCACCCCCCTAGATCAGATCCCCACAGGAGCTTGGCTGAGCCCCCGCCAGACGGTCCAGATGCGGGCCATGCTAGCGGACCGGGTCGTGGCCTTCTCGGCCGCACCGGGCCGCCCTGGGTTGGCCCTCCACCATGTGGAGACCCACAGTCAGAAACCCATCCAGCAGGCCCCATACCGAGTCCCCTAATCCGTGAATGCGGCCATCCGGGCCGAACTCTCCGAGATGCTCCAGCTGGGCATCATCCGACCCTCCCGCAGTCCTTGGGCCTCCCCGGTGGTGCTCGTTCTAAAGAAGGATGGGACCACCCGCTTTTGCGTGGACTACTGGAGGTTGAATGACTACACTGTCAATGACGCCTACCCCATGCCCTCCATAGACGATCTGCTGGACCGTCTAGCCGGGGCCCGATACGTTAGCACCCTAGACCTCAGCAAGGGCTACTGGCAAATCGCCCTCAGGAAGGAGGGCATTGAGCGCTCCGCCTTTATTACCCCGTTCGGCCTGTACGAATTCCTCGTCATGCCCTTCGGCATGAAAATCGCCCCCGCCACCTTTCAACGGGTCGTGGACCAGCTACTAGAGGGATGCCAAGAGTTCACGTGCGCCTACCTAGATGACATAGCCATCTTCAGCGACACGTGGGAGGAGCACCTGGCCCACGTGGGGGCCATCCTAGACCGCATCTACAGGGCCGGGCTGACAGTGAGACCAGACAAATGCCAGTTGGGGATGGCTGAGGTACAGTACCTCGGGCACCGAGTAGGGGGGGGGGGGGACACTGAAACCTGAGCCAGCCAAGGTCCAAGCCATTTATGACTGGCCCACCCCCCAGACCAAGAAGCAAGTGATGGCCTTCCTCGGCACCACCGGCTATTACCGTAAATTTGTACTGAATTTCAGCTCCACAGCCCAGCCCCCGACCGACCTGACCCGGAAGAACAGTCCCCGGATGGTGACTTGGACCTCGGCCTGTGAATCCTCCTTCCGTGCCGTCAAATCCGCCCTGGCAAGCAACCCCGTCCTGGCCACCCCTGACCACAACAGACGCTTCCTCGTGCAGACAGACGCCTCCACCTACGGCCTAGGGGCCGTCCTCAGCCAAGTCAATGAGGCTGGGAGGAATATCCCGTCGCCTTCCTCAGCCGCAAACTACTGGACCGGGAAGGTGCCTACGCTACGGTGGAGAAGGGGTGTCTGGCCATAGTCTGGGCCCTAAAGAAACTACAGCCCTACCTGTACGGCCGGGAGTTCACCATCGTCACCAACCACAACCCCCTCACATGGCTGAACCGGGGGTCCGGGGACAACGGGCGCCTCCTTAGGTGGAGCCTCGCCCTCCAGCCCTACAATTTCACCATTCGATATAGACGGGGAAGCCAACACCAAAATGCAGAAGGCCTTTCCCGCCAACAAGACCCACAGTAGCTAAGTCAGGGGCCCACAAGGTTGGGTCCCCCCTTGTAGGCACTTGTGAAATGGAAGGGGGAGGAGTGTCACAGCTGCTTCCCCTGCTTCCCCTTCAGGATGACCTTCCCCCCGCAGCTCTTTGAAGCCGAGCCACGCAGGACGAGAGCCGTGGCCCCTCGCACCTCTGCCACTATCTTGTCCCCATCCGGCGAGGCCAGAGGAGACGGGATAGCGAGGTTCACACTTCTCTACGGAGATCTCTTGCAGAGATGAGAGGGATCACGGCAACAAGCTGACACCGCACGATCCCTGTCATCCGCAGCGCGGGCACGAGATCTTCCTGCGCATGCGGATGTCCCTGGACAAAAGTTGCGCTCACGAGAAGCACGGCCCGTGTCCAGGGAATGTGCCTCGTTGCCGAGTGACGAGGCACGCCACCCCGACCCGCCCCCAGTTACCAGGACGACTGGAGAGCGTCCTGCATCAGCTTAAGAGGCTGATGCCGGGCTCTCCGGTTGTTCATTCCGCTGTGCAGTCACGGAGGGAGCCCCAGCTGCGGCGGGACCCTCGTAACTAGATTCTGCCTGAAATTCTGAAGGACCCTCTGCACACTGGTATATACCCTTTCAAGCAGACTCTGCAATAAATGGGGACATTTGGGTCACACATATTGCAATACATGCTTAAGCTGCCAACTGCGTCAAAGTAATCCCTCTCTGGCCAGTCCCTACTCTGCTCTGCCTCTCTGGCCAGTCCCTACTCTGCTCTGCCTCTCTGGCCAGTCCTACTCTGCTCTGCCTCTCTGGCCAGTCCCTACTCTGCTCTGCCTCTCTGGCCAGTCCCTACTCTGCTCTGCCTACGCAAATGCTACTGTGGACACAATGCTAACATAGGGGAAAAGACAGAATGGGGAGAGCTACAAGGTTCAGGTCTGGCTACTGACCCAACAATACAACAAACAAGAGATCCCTGTGCTCAAATCCCAACAGCTAGTGCATGCATTTATCCATCAGGTGCTAAAGGGGTGTAACCACATATTAACACCAGAAACTCTGAAGGACCCTCTGCACACTGGTATATACTTGCACTTGCGTAGGCAGAGCAGAGTAGGGACTGGCCAGAGAGGGATGAATTTGACGCAGCTGGCAGCTTAAACATGTATTGCCATATGTGTGAACTAAATGTCCCCATTTATTGCAGAGTCTGCTGGGAAGGGTATATAGCCGTGTGCAGAGGGTCCTTCAGAATTTCTAGAGTTAATATGTAGTTACACCCCTTTAGCACCTGATGGATAAATGCATGCACTAGCTGTTGGGATTTGGGCACAGGGATCTCTTGTTTGTTAGATTCTGCCTGAGACCCCCAAGGCTAGGGGGGAGATCGCCCACACCTGCCCGAGACCCCAGCGGAGGGGAGATTACCTGCCAGCTGCTTGAGACCCCCAAGCCTAGGAGGAGATTGCCTGCCAGCCTGTCGGAGACCCCCAAGCCTAGGGGGAGATTGCCTGCCAGCCTGCCGGACACCCCCAAGCCTAGGGGGAGATTGCCTGCTGCCTGAGCCCCCCAAGCCTAGGGGGAGATTGCCTGCCAGACCGCCGAAGACCCCCAGCCTAGGGGTAGATTGCCTGCTGCCTGAGCCCCCCAAGCCTAGGGGGAGATTGCCTGCCAGCCCGCCGAAGACCCCCAGCCTAGGGGTAGATTGCCTGCTGCCTGAGCCCCCCAAGCCTAGGGGGAGATTGCCTGCTGCCTGAGCCCCCCAAGCCTAGGGGGAGATTGCCTGCCAGCCCGCCAGAGACCCCCAAGCCTAGGGGGAGATTGCCTGCTGCCTGAGACCCCAGTCCAAAGGGGGGAGACCGCACAAGCCAGCCTGCCGGAGACCCCCTGCCTAGGGGGAGATTGCCTGCCAGCCTGCCGGAGACCCCCAAGCCTAGGGGGAGATTGCCTGCTGCCTGAGACCCCAGTCCAAAGGGGGGAGACCGCACAAGCCAGCCTGCCTGAGGCCGCAGTCCAAAGGGGGGAGACCGCACAAGCCAGCCCGCTGGAGACCCCCTGCCTAGGGGTAGATTGCCTGCTGCCTGAGACCCAAGTCCAAAGGGGGGAGACCGTACAAGCCAGCCTGCCTGAGGCCCCAGCGAAGGGGGGGAGATTGCCTGCCTGCTGCCTGAGACCCCCAGCCCCAAAGGGAGAGACTCCTCGCCTGTCTCGGACCTCCAACAGGTACCTGTGTCTTACTTTCTTATCCCTGGGAGATCGGACACCCTGCGGATCTGGGGGCACATGCTTTCCTCTGTGTTACCTGAACTGTCCCTGTGATGACCCCCACCCCCCCTGGATTACAATCTGCTACAGAGACTGGACTACGAGTGTTATAGCCCCTCCTTGCTGCCCCCCTACTGGCGAGATCACCCTCCCTGCCATTTTCCCATTGAGTGACTGTCGTTTTTTTGTCTCAATAAAGCTTTGTGCATTTGCCATCTACTCTGTGTGTTCTGTCCTGCCGACCTCCATCACAGTCCATTGTTCGTCCAATAAATCGTGCTTCAAAAAACGTCCATTCAGAGAGAAAACGTGAGAATTGTGATGGTGTCTACACACTTGTCCTCAGTGGCTAGATTGCCCCTCATCTCCTTTTAGCGGCCCTCTGAGCCCCCTCATCTCCTTTTAGCGGCCCTCTGGGCCCCCTCACCTCCTTTTAGCGGCCCTCTGAGCCCCCTCATCTCCTTTTAGCGGCCCTCTGGGCCCCCACACCTCCTTTTAGCGGCCCTCTGGGCCCCCTCACCTCCTTTTAGCGGCCCTCTGGGCCTCCTCACCTCCTTTTAGCGGCCCTCTTGGCCCCCTCACCTCCTTTTAGCGGCCCTCTGGGCCCCCTCACCTCCTTTTAGTGGCCCTCTGGGCCCCCTCACCTCCTTTTAGCGGCCCTCTGGGCCCCCTCACCTCCTTTTAGCGGCCCTCTGGGCCCCCTCACCTCCTTTTAGTGGCCCTCTGGGCCCCCTCACTTTCAGGATCA
Organism: Staurois parvus; assembly: GCF_062004578.1. Taxonomy (NCBI): domain Eukaryota; kingdom Metazoa; phylum Chordata; class Amphibia; order Anura; family Ranidae; genus Staurois; species Staurois parvus. Next base: position 3,841 of record NW_028319188.1, on the reverse strand, counting down.
CTCCAGGATCCTTTACAGGCAATAGCTGGTAGTAGATGTTACCCCCCTGTGATCCCCCCTCTCTGGTGGCTCTCACGGTTCTCCAGTCCTCTCCCGATATATAACAGACTCCCCCATACAGGCCGCGGTGAGAGACAGAAGATCCTCCATATTGTAGTCATTTACAATTAATAGCCGCTCACTTGTACAGCATTGGAACCTCATGCTAGAGTGTACTGCATGGGTTAGGAAAATGGGTGTCCTAAGATGGCGTCCACGCTGGATGTGCGTCACCGCGTACCAACGCATTGCGTCACTAGAATCGCGTGACTTCCTCAGGGTAATCATGACAGGTCAGACCACCAGAGCCGGCCTCAGGGCACTATGGGGCCTCCAGCCAATGAATGGTCGTGTCAGAGATCGCTATGGGGCCTCCAGCCAATGAATGGGTGTGTCAGAGATCGCTATGGGGCCTCCAACCAATGAATGGGTGTGCCAGAGATCGCTATGGGGCCTCCAACCAATGAATGGTCGTGTCAGAGATCGCTATGGGGCCTCCAGCCAATGAATGGTCGTGTCAGAGATCGCTATGGGGCCTCCAGCCAATGAATGGTCGTGTCAGAGATCGCTATGGGGCCTCCAGCCAATGAATGGTCGTGTCAGAGATCACTATGGGGCCTCCAGCCAATGAATGGTCGTGTCAGAGATCGCTATGGGGCCTCCAGCCAATGAATGGTCGTGTCAGAGATCGCTATGGGGCCTCCAGCCAATGAATGGTCGTGTCAGAGATCACTATGGGGCCTCCAGCCAATGAATGGTCGTGTCAGAGATCGCTATGGGGCCTCCAGCCAATGAATGGTCGTGTCAGAGATCGCTATGGGGCCTCCAGCCAATGAATGGTCGTGTCAGAGATCGCTATGGGGCCTCCAGCCAATGAATGGTCGTGTCAGAGATCGCTATGGGGCCTCCAGCCAATGAATGGTTGTGTCAGAGATCACTATGGGGCCTCCAGCCAATGAATGGTCGTGTCAGAGATCGCTATGGGGCCTCCAGCCAATGAATGGTCATGTCAGAGATCGCTATGGGGCCTCCAGCCAATGAATGGTCATGTCAGAGATCACTATGGGGCCTCCAACCAATGAATGGTTGTGTCAGAGATCGCTATGGGGCCTCCAACCAATGAATGGGTGTGTCAGAGATCACTATGGGGCCTCCAACTAATGAATGGGTGTGTCAGAGATCACTATGGGGCCTCCAGCCAATGAATGGTCGTGTCAGGGATCACTATGGGGCCTCCAGCCAATGAATGGTTCTATGTCAGATATGATTGGTGGACAATCTCCGCCCGGGCAGCTCTTACTTCAGCATGGACTGAGGCACGTTGGTCTTCACGAAGGGGACGGCTCCATGTTTCTTCAGCACCTGAACAATGATGGCGTCCTCTGCAACCGGCTGATCCAGATTCTTCATCAGCCCCAGCGTGGTGTCATGTCCCTGAGGAACCAGAACAGAATCAGGGGGAGGGGAACCACTCATACCGCAGAGAATCCTTCCCATCACCTAATGACAGCCAATGCTGACCCTGCAGTGTGCCCCCTGGTGGATTCCTATCTTTATACCCCATCCTCCTGCCCCCCAATAAATGCCCCCCATGTCGGGTCCCGTGTCATGCGCCTGTCCTCTCTGAGCTCCCACTTCATCATAGACTGGAGGGAAGACGGTTCATCTTGGACCCGATCCTGGAGCTCCAGAGAAGAACCAAAGGAACCCAACATTGAATCTTCCATCACAGAGATCCATCAGATATACAACCCCTCCCCCCGACATGTCCCATATACAGACCCCCCCAACACTTACCATATACAGACCCCCCACCCCTCCCCCTGACATGTCCCATATACAACCCTCCCCCCGACATGTCCCATATACAGACCCCCCCAACACTTACCATATACAACCCTCCCCCCCCCCCGACATGTCCCATATACAACCCTCCCCCCCCCCCGACATGTCCCATATACAACCCTCCCCCCCCCCGACATGTCCCATATACAACCCTCCCCCCCCGACATGTCCCATATACAACCCTCCCCCCCCCGACATGTCCCATATACAACCCTCCCCCCCCCCCCGACATGTCCCATATACAACCCTCCCCCCCCCCGACATGTCCCATATACAACCCTCCCCCCCCCCGACATGTCCCATATACAACCCCTCCCCCCGACATGTCCCATATACAACCCCCCCCCGACATGTCCCATATACAGACCCCCCCAACACTTACCATATACAGACCCCCCACCCCTCCCCCCGACATGTCCCATATACAACCCTCCCCCCCCCGACATGTCCCATATACAACCCTCCCCCCCCCCCCCCATGTCCCATATACAACCCTCCCCCCCCCCGACATGTCCCATATACAACCCCCCCCCGACATATCCCATATACAACCCTCCCCCCCCCCGACATGTCCCATATACAACCCCTCCCCCCGACATGTCCCATATACAACCCCCCCCCGACATGTCCCATATACAGACCCCCCCAACACTTACCATATACAGACCCCCCACCCCTCCCCCCGACATGTCCCATATACAACCCTCCCCCCCCCGACATGTCCCATATACAACCCTCCCCCCCCCCCCGACATGTCCCATATACAACCCTCCCCCCCCCCGACATGTCCCATATACAACCCTCCCCCCCCCCGACATGTCCCATATACAACCCCTCCCCCCGACATGTCCCATATACAACCCCCCCCCGACATGTCCCATATACAGACCCCCCCAACACTTACCATATACAGACCCCCCACCCCTCCCCCCAACATGTCCCATATACAACCCTCCCCCCCCCGGACATGTCCCATATACAACCCTCCCCCCCCCCCCCCCCGACATGTCCCATATACAGACCCCCCCCAACACTTACCATATACAGACCCCCCACCCCTCCCCCTGACATGTCCCATATACAACCCCCCCCCCGGACATGTCCCAAATACAACCCCTGCCTCCCAAACACTTCCCATAAACAGACCCCCCACCCCATATACAGACAACCCCCCCGACATGTCCCATATACAGACCCCTCCCCCCCGACATGTCCCATATACAACCCTCCCCCCCCCGACATGTCCCATATACAACCCTCCCCCCCCCCGACATGTCCCATATACAACCCCTCCCCCCGACATGTCCCATATACAACCCTCCCCCCCCCCCCCCCGGACATGTCCCATATACAACCCCTCCCCCCAAACACTTCCCATAAACAGACCCCCCACCCCATATACAGACAACCCCCCCGACATGTCCCATATACAGACCCCTCCCCCCCGACATGTCCCATATACAACCCTCCCCCCCCCGACATGTCCCATATACAACCCTCCCCCCCCCCGACATGTCCCATATACAACCCCTCCCCCCGACATGTCCCATATACAACCCTCCCCCCCCCCGACATGTCCCATATACAACCCTCCCCCCCCCCCGACATGTCCCATATACAGACCCCCCCAACACTTACCATATACAGACCCCCCACCCCTCCCCCTGACATGTCCCATATACAACCCTCCCCCCCCCCCCCCCCGGACATGTCCCATATACAGACCCCCCCAACACTTACCATATACAGACCCCCCACCCCATATACAGACAACCCCCCCGACATGTCCCATATACAGACCCCTCCCCCCGGACATGTCCCATATACAACCCCTGCCCCCCAAACACTTCCCATAAACAGACCCCCCACCCCATATACAGACAACCCCCCCGACATGTCCCATATACAGACAACCCCCCCGACATGTCCCATATACAGACAACCCCCCCGACATGTC
>NW_028319187.1:0-68741 GCF_062004578.1 Staurois parvus | reverse complement strand
GGTGGGGGACACTCCTAGTATACATTATACCCCCCCCCGGTGATGCAATGGTCGGAGGGGGACACTCCTAGTAATACATATACCCCCCCCCCCCGTGATGCAATGGTCCGGAGGGGGACACTCCTAGTATACATTATACCCCCCCCCCCCGTGATGCAATGGTCGAGGGGGACACTCCTAGTATACATTATACCCCCCCCCCCCCGTGATGCAATGGTCGGAGGGGGACACTCCTAGTATACATTATACCCCCCCCCCCCCCGGTGATGCAATGGTCGGAGGGGATACTCCTAGCATAATTATACCCCCCCCCCCCGGTGATGCAATGGTCGGAGGGGGATACTCCTAGTATACATTATATATCCCCCCCCGTGATGCAATGGTCGGAGGGGGACACTCCTAGTATACATTATACCCCCCCCCCGGTGATGCAATGGTCAGAGGGGGACACTCCTAGTATACATTATACCCCCCCCCCCGTGATGCAATGGTCGGAGGGGGACACTCCTAGTATACATTATAATCCCCCCGTGATGCAATGGTCGGAGGGGGACACTCCTAGTATACATTATACCCCCCCCCCCGGTGATTGCAATGGTCGGAGGGGGACACTCCTAGTATACATTATACCCCCCCCCCCCCGTGATGCAATGGTCGGAGGGGGACACTCCTAGTATACATTATACCCCCCCCCCCCCCGTGATGCAATGGTCGGAGGGGGACACTCCTAGTATACATTATACCCCCCCCCCCCCGTGATGCAATGGTCGGAGGGGGACACTCCTAGTATACATTATACCCCCCCCCCCCCCGTGATGCAATGGTCGGAGGGGGACACTCCTAGTATACATTATACCCCCCCCCCCCGTGTGATGCAATGGTCGGGGGGGGACACTCACATAACCCCAGATGCCGACACAGAAGGCGGTCCCGGACGCCAGGACGAGGTTCCCATACTTGTCATGGAAGTTGGTTCAGCCTTGTGATGGGTCCGTCTGGTGAGGGTTCTCTGTACACCTCGGCCTGCAAAGTCACAGAACACAAAGGATCAGGAGGGGGAGGGATTTGTAGTTCAGAGTCCAGAAGGCAGGAAACGGACAGATCAGTTTCTGGCAGATTCACATTTCCCTCACCGGGCAGAGAACAGATATGGGGGGGGGGGGTTAGATGTGATGGCAGCAGGGGGCGGGCCACATACATGGGGGGGGGGGGTCAGATGTGATGGCAGCAGGGGGCGGGCCTCATACATGGGGGGTCAGATGTGATGGCAGCAGGGGGCGGGCCTCATATATGGGGGGGGGGTCAGATGTGATGGCAGCAAGGGGGCGGGCCTCATACATGGGGGGGATCCTTCATACAAGAATCACTCTGAATGGAGGAGAGAGCAGAGGGATGACCATCACTGAGCTCGCTCTCCACCCTTCACACCTGAGGAATCCTCCCCCCCCCCGGATGCCAGATTCTAGTTCTTTCCCAGGTGGAAGAACCCTCAGGACCCCCATTACACGAGCAGGGACACTACAGAGGACCAGAATGGTGGCAGAGCGCCCCCCAATGGAGACTAAGAACAGACAGTACACCATCTCTGCCAAGAGGCTAAGAAGTGAGAGGGCGGTCATTGAGGAGGGGGGGGGGGGGGCTCTGCACTGGTTGGAGTGTTGGGGGGGGGGGGGGTGTAGCAATTGTGCGCACATATATGGACGCGGACATCCATTTGCCAAGACCCTCCATCTTGTGTCATTCTCACTCCAAATCCGTCCCCCTCCCTTTTTGTTGAATGGCATGTGGTCTGTGTGTGCGCTGAGTTCAGGAGTGCACAGCTGGATACCACTTCATGGTTGTAAACCCAATTAGCTGGTTCCATGATGTCTGGCAGGCTCCTGCTCTGGCCGGATCGTAAAAGCTATAAACCCGCAGTCACTGGACATGAAAGCATTCTGGAGTGGCAGTAAAACGTACGTTCCACTGAAACCACTTTTTCATACAAATCCATAACTCCCGGCAGGAACAAAGTACAATGGAACAAAACATATATTCAGGTAGGACATTTTAATACGAGTCACCTGATACCTTACATCCCTAGATAACATCCACCCGAGAGCAGGAAGCGATATCTCTGTAACCGTCACAGGCAGATATGTCATATGTTATGTCTGGACGTTCTGCAGATGATTCTGCATATTATCCTGCCAGTGGATAGGATGCTACATGTACCTATGGAAGGTTACTGACCATGGTGTGGACTTGTGAGGGATTTGGGTCACAGCCGGGGTCTCCGCCTAACCCCCTCCCCACACGAGGCGATTGGCCCTTGGCTTCAGAGACACCCCCTGCTGGTGGACTAGAAAACAGGCTGCCAGGCCTGAGAGAGGTAAGATGAAGAGATTCTCCCTTTTAACATCGGAACCAACTTTGGGAGAACGGGACCCTTTTGTTCGGACCCCTGAATCTGCCTAAAGCAGGACTTCTGCAAGTATTCTACCTCCCTGAACTTCTGTTATCTCTCCGTTGTGTTATTGCTCCCCATATATATATATATTGGTTACATCTTTTCTGTAAATACTTTTATTGCACCATTTTGACCTTTTTAGTAATAAATCTTATTATCTGAAAGTGTTGAAATGTTTCTAAAGCTCTTTAATGCAAACTAAGAATCCGTCTCTGAAGAGCGCTACTGTGTGTGTTTGAAACTTCTGCATACATCTGCCTGCGGTGACTGTGGTATACAGACGATTATCCAACCATCACAGTGTTATTACTGATATTGCCGAGTTTCCTCTTTCTCTGTAAAAAAAGGAGGTGGTGGCAGTGTGAAGGGTTAATTGCGTAATTAACGTGACCCAGTAACAATCGCTCCCAGGCTGCCGGTACATCGATTGTGGTCCAATTAGCTGGAAAATCGTTGTGCAGGGGTGCAGATGGGCGTGGTATTGTTACGCATGTGACAGCGCGGTTTTAGATTGGCCGGTCCTTTGGTCACAAGTTGGTGAGAAGGTCTGGGGTCTGACTCCGCGATAGGCTCTGCACTGGTCAGAGTGTTGGCTGACTCCTCCCCCTGCCAATCATCTAGGACTTCCTGGGTTGGATCTCCCTCCTCCAGTCTGAGGTGGTCTCCCAGATCTGTATGATGAGCCGTCCTGCACCCCGGATCTGTATATATGACTGGAGGAGGGGGGAGGGGGCACTGAGATGTGATTGGTTGTCTCCAATCACATCCCCCCTCCAGCTCACACTGAAGCAGATTTTGGTGCATTTCAGGGAGTGCAGAAACTCTGTACCACCATCGCCCCAGACGGGTCACCTCGCTGTGTTGTGTGGGGGAGGGGAAGGGGGCGGGGACTGTACCACCATCGCCCCGGACGGGTCACCTCGCTGTGTTGTGTGGGGGAGGGGAAGGGGGCGGGGACTGTACCACCATCGCCCCGGATGGGTCACCTCGCTGTGTTGTGTGGGGGGAGGGGAAGGGGGCGGGGACTGTACCACCATCGCCCCGGATGGGTCACCTCGCTGTGTTGTGTGGGGAGGGGAAGGGGGCGGGGACTGTACCATCGCCCCGGACGGGTCACCTCGCTGTGTTGTGTGGGGGAGGGGAAGGGGGCGGGGACTGTACCACCATCGCCCCAGACGGGTCACCTCGCTGTGTTGTGTGGGGGAGGGGAAGGGGGCGGGGACTGTACCACCATCGCCCCGGATGGGTCACCTCGCTGTGTTGTGTGGGGGAGGGGAAGGGGGCGGGGACTGTACCACCATCGCCCCCGGATGGGTCACCTCGCTGTGTTGTGTGGGGGAGGGGAAGGGGGCGGGGACTGTACCACCATCGCCCCGGATGGTCACCTCGCTGTGTTGTGTGGGGGAGGGGAAGGGGCGGGACTGTACCATCGCCCGGACGGGTCACCTCGCTGTGTTGTGTGGGGGAGGGGAAGGGGGCGGGGACTGTACCACCATCGCCCCAGACGGGTCACCTCGCTGTGTTGTGTGGGGGAGGGGAAGGGGGCGGGGGACTGTACCACCATCGCCCCGGATGGGTCACCTCGCTGCGGTTGTGTGGGGGAGGGGAAGGGGGCGGGGACTCTGTACCACCATCGCCCCGGACGGGTCACCTTGCTGCGTTCTGTGGGGGAGGGGAAGGGGGCGGGGACTGTACCACCATCGCCCCGGACGGGTCACCTCGCTGTGTTGTGTGGGGGAGGGGGGCGGGGACTGTACCACCATCGCCCCAGACGGGTCACCTTGCTGCGTTCCTGTGGGGGAGGGGAAGGGGGCGGGGACTCTGTACCACCATCGCCCCGGACGGGTCACCTCGCTGTGTTGTGTGGGGGAGGGGGGCGGGGACTGTACCACCATCGCCCCAGACGGGTCACCTCGCTGTGTTGTGTGGGGGGAGGGGAAGGGGGCGGGGACTGTACCACCATCACCCCAGACGGGTCACCTCGCTGTGTTGTGTGGGGGAGGGGAAGGGGGCGGGGACTGTACCACCATCGCCCCGGACGGGTCACCTCGCTGCGTTGTGTGGGGGAGGGGAAGGGGGCGGGGACTGTACCACCATCGCCCCGGACGGGTCACCTTGCTACGTGTGTGGGGGAGGGGAAGGGGCGGGGACTGTACCACCATCGCCCCGGACGGGTCACCTTGCTGCGTTCTGTGGGGGAGGGGAAGGGGGGCGGGGACTCTGTACCACCATCGCCCCGGACGGGTCACCTCGCTGTGTTGTGTGGGGGAGGGGAGGGGAAGGGGGCGGGGACTCTGTACCACCATCGCCCCGGACGGGTCACCTCGCTGTGTTGTGTGGGGGAGGGGAAGGGGGCGGGGACTGTACCACCATCGCGCCGGACGGGTCACCTCGCTGTGTTGTGTGGGGGAGGGGAAGGGGGCGGGGACTGTACCACCATCGCCCCGGACGGGTCACCTCGCTGCGTTCTGTGGGGGAGGGGAAGGGGGCGGGGACTCTGTACCACCATCGCCCCGGACGGGTCACCTCGCTGTGTTGTGTGGGGGAGGGGAGGGGAAGGGGGCGGGGACTCTGTACCACCATCGCCCCGGACGGGTCACCTCGCTGTGTTGTGTGGGGGAGGGGAAGGGGGCGGGGACTGTACCACCATCGCCCCGGACGGGTCACCTTGCTGCGTTCTGTGGGGGAGGGGAAGGGGGAGGGGAAGGGGCGGGGACTGTACCACCATCGCCCCGGACGGGTCACCTCGCTGCGTTGTGTGGGGGAGGGGAAGGGGGCGGGGACTGTACCACCATCGCCCCGGACGGGTCACCTTGCTACGTTGTGTGGGGGAGGGGAAGGGGGCGGGGACTGTACCACCATCGCCCCGGACGGGTCACCTTGCTGCGTTCTGTGGGGGAGGGGAAGGGGGCGGGGACTGTACCACCATCGCCCCGGACAGGTCACACCCCGGATGTATCTGCCGCGTTTTGTTTGGCTGACAGGAATGCGTTGGCGATCGGTCTCGGCACGGAATCCATCCTCCATGTGTCCGCACTGCATGGGGCGGATCATCTCTGCACAGGAATCAAACGCCGTCAGTCTCCCGGTTTGTCAGAGTCCCGGTGGGGGCTCCAACCATCAATAATGCAACGTCTCCCCGGACACATGGAGGAGGCACAGAGGACGCATGGAGGAGGCACAGAGGACGCATGGAGGAGGCACAGAGATGAGGAATGGGTCAGCACAGCCTCCATTCTCCGGGAAGATGAAAGCTGCAATGTGATTGGTGCTCCCCCTCAGTCCTGTCCCGGAGCCCCTCCCCCCACTCACCGGACACGGACAGCGCAGACCTCACCAGGGCGAACATCTCTTCTTCTTCCTCGTCTTACCCTTCACACGAATGGAGAAAAACAAAATGGCGGCGCCGGATATCCGCCTCTTAGCCCCACCCCGGGAGTTGTAGTTCTGCCATGAGACTTCCTGATTGGACGGAGGGAGCAGTGGGCGGGAAGTGCAGGCACCCAGTCCCGGCTCAGGAGCGGATTGGCCGCTTTCAGCCCACAGCCCCGCCCACTCTGTGTTCGGGGAAGGGATGGAGCTGTCAGCGTGGCTCCGCCCACCTGTCCGCCGACGAATAGAAGTGTAACAACGGACTGGCCGGTGATTGGCTGGTGTGTGCCGGCGTCCTCCAATCAAGGAGCAGCACCTTCTTCCCGGACGGCATGACGTAGGACGCCGCCGGCGGTGAGGGAAGTTTCTCGGAGTGATGGAGGCGGCGGGCAGAGCAGTGCTGGTGGCCGGGATGGTTCTGGTCCTGTGCGGGGCGGTGTCCGAGGGCCAGAAGAAGAAGGAGGTGAGGGGGGAGTGTGCGGGCATTTACCGGGGGCGTGCCTTATAAGGAGGCGGGGCATGTGTCAGGGGGCAGGGCTTTTAGTGGGCAGGCTTGTTGAGAGGTGCCCACACTTATAGTGGGGGGGGAGGGGGTGACATTGTCAGGGGTGGGGCTTATAGCAGGGAAAGTCATTGGTAGTTGGAGGGACTTATAGTGGGAGTGTCATTGTTGGGGGTGGGGCTTATAATGGGAGTGTCATTGTTGGGGGTGGGGCTTATAATGGGAGTGTCATTGTTGGGGGTGGGGCTTATAATGGGAGTGTCATTGTTGGGGGTGGGGCTTATAGTGGGAGTGTCATTGTTGGGGGTGGGGCTTATAATGGGAGTGTCATTGTTGGGGGTGGGGCTTATAATGGGAGTGTCATTTTTAATGGATGGGCCTTATAGCAGGGAGTTTCCTTTTTATGGGGTGGAGCTTAGAGCAGGATGTGTCAGGGGTGTGGCTTATGAGTTTCCTTGGGGGGTGGGGCTTATAGCAGGGAGTGTCATTGTTAGGGGGTGGAGCTTAGAGCAGGATGTGTCAGGGGTGTGGCTTATGAGTTTCCTTGGGGGGTGGGGCTTATAGCAGGGAGTGTCATTGTTAGGGGGTGGAGCTTAGAGCAGGATGTGTCAGGGGTGTGGCTTATGAGTTATCTTGGGGGGTGGGGCTTATAGCAGGGAGTGTCAGGGGTGGGGCTTATAGCAAGGAGTATCATTGTTAGGGGGTGGAGCTTATAGCAGGGGGTGGGGCTTATGAGTTTCCTTGTTAGGGGGTGGGGCTTATAGCAGGGAGTGTCATTGTTTGGGGATGAGGCTTATAGTGGGAGGAGTTTGCCATGCTGTGTTCAGCTGGATGCTGATTGCAGAATGGGGGTGGCCTCTGGCGGGGGACCCGAGAGGAGGAGGGGCCAAGATGGCCGATGGGGGACCCTAGAATTGGGGCCGGTCTGTGATAAGCCATTACAGAGGCGGGAAGTAGGACAGGTTTGCTATATTAATCATATATATAGAGAGAGACTTTAGTAACACTGTAAAGTAGCGCAGTGCTGAATAGTAAAATATGTCCGGGTCATGCAGGGGGAAACCTTCTGGTGAAGGGGTTAACTATGGTCCCAGGAAGGTCAGTAAGTAGGTAAACTGATGTATGGATTGGACTGACCTCCTCCATGCAGATCTGTGTGGATTGGACGGGCCTCCTCCATGCAAATCATTATGGATTTGACTGACCTCCTCCATGCAGATCTGTGTGGATTGGACTGACCTCCTCCATGCAGATCTGTGTGGATTGGACAGGCCTCCTCCATGCAGATCTGTGTGGATTGGACGGGCCTCCTCCATGCAGATCTGTGTGGATTGGACGGGCCTCCTCCATGCAGATCTGTGTGGATTGGACGGGCCTCCTCCATGCAGATCTGTGTGGATTGGACGGGCCTCCTCCATGCAGATCTGTGTGGATTGGACGGGCCTCCTCCATGCAGATCTGTGTGGATTGGACGGGCCTCCTCCATGCAGATCTGTGTGGATTGGACGGGCCTCCTCCATGCAGATCTGTGTGGATTGGACGGGCCTCCTCCATGCAGATCTGTGTGGATTGGACGGGCCTCCTCCATGCAGATCTGTGTGGATTGGACGGGCCTCCTCCATGCAGACCAGTGTGGTTTGGACTGACCTCCTCCATGCAGAACTCTGTGGACTGGACTGACCTCCCCCATGTGTCTCCCCCTCAGATGGTGTTGTCGGAGAAGGTCGGTCAGCTGATGGATTGGGCCGGGAAGAGACCCGTCATCCGGATGAATGGGGATAAATTTAGACGTCTCATCAAAGCTCCGCCCAGAAATTATTCCGTCGTCGTCATGTTCACCGCCCTGCAGTCCCACCGCCAGTGTGTCGTGTGCAAGTAAGGAGACCCCGCCCCCTGTGTAATATACCCCGCCCCCTGCCAGTGTGTCGTGTGCAAGTAAGGAGACCCCGCCCCCTGTGTAATATACCCCGCCCCCTGCCAGTGTGTCGTGTGCAAGTAAGGAGACCCCGCCCCCTGTGTAATATACCCCGCCCCCTGCCAGTGTGTCGTGTGCAAGTAAGGAGACCCCGCCCCCTGTGTAATGTACCCCGCCCCCTGCCAGTGTGTCGTGTGCAAGTAAGGAGACCCCGCCCCCTGTGTAATATACTCCACCCCCTGCCAGTGTGTCGTGTGCAAGGAGACCCCGCCCCCTGTGTAATATACCCTGTCCCCGCCGCTAGTGTGTCGTGTGCAAGTAAGGAGACCCCGCCCCCTGTGTAATATACCCCACCCCCTGCCAGTGTGTCGTGTGCAAGTAAGGAAACCCCGCCCCCTGTGTAATATACCCCACCCCCTGCCAGTGTGTCGTGTGCAAGGAGACCCCGCCCCCTGTGTAATATACCCTGTCCCCGCCGCTAGTGTGTCGTGTGCAAGTAAGGAAACCCCACCCCCTGTGTAATATACCCCACCCCCTGCCAGTGTGTCGTGTGCAAGTAAGGAAACCCCGCCCCCTGTGTAATATACCCCACCCCCTGCCAGTGTGTCGTGTGCAAGTAAGGAAACCCCGCCCCCTGTGTAATATACTCCGCCCCCTGTGTAATATACCCCACCGCCAGTGTGTAGTGTGCAAGTGAGGAGACCCCACCCGCTGTGTAATATACCTTGCCCCCAACATGTCTGTGTAATATACCCCTCCCCCCCAACATGAATATAATATACCCCGCCCCCACAATGTCTGTGTAACATGCCCCACCCCCACAATGTCTGTGTAACATGCCCCGCCCCCACAATGTCTGTGTAACATGCCCCGCCCCCAACATGTCTGTGTAATATGCCCCGCCCCTCCCCCAACATGTCAATGTGTGTGGTGTAGCTCGGTGTGGCGGTGTGTGTGGTGTAGCTCGGTGTGTGTGGTGTAGCTCGGTGTGTGTGGTGTAGCTCGGTGTGCGTGGTGTAGCTCGGTGTGCGTGGTGTAGCTCGGTGTGGCGGTGTGTGTGGTGTAGCTCGGTGTGGCGGTGTGTGTGGTGTAGCTCGGTGTGGCGGTGTGTGTGGTGTAGCTCGGTGTGGCGGTGTGCGTGGTGTAGCTCGGTGTGCGTGGTGTAGCTCGGTGTGCGTGGTGTAGCTCGGTGTGCGTGGTGTAGCTCGGTGTGCGTGGTGTAGCTCGGTGTGCGTGGTGTAGCTCGGTGTGCGTGGTGTAGCTCGGTGTGTGTGGTGTAGCTCGGTGTGGCGGTGTGTGTGGTGTAGCTCGGTGTGGCGGTGTGCGTGGTGTAGCTCGGTGTGGCGGTGTGCGTGGCGTAGCTCGGTGTGGCGGTGTGCGTGGTGTAGCTCGGTGTGGCGGTGTGTGTGGTGTAGCTCGGTGTGGCGGTGTGCGTGGCGTAGCTCGGTGTGGCGGTGTGTGTGGTGTAGCTCGGTGTGGCGGTGTGTGTGGTGTAGCTCGGTGTGGCGGTGTGTGTGGTGTAGCTCGGTGTGGCGGTGTGTGTGGTGTAGCTCGGTGTGGCGGTGTGCGTGGTGTAGCTCGGTGTGCGTGGTGTAGCTCGGTGTGCGTGGTGTAGCTCGGTGTGTGTGGTGTAGCTCGGTGTGGCGGTGTGCGTGGAGTAGCTCGGTGTGGCGGTGTGTGTGGTGTAGCTCGGTGTGGCGGTGTGTGTGGTGTAGCTCGGTGTGGCGGTGTGTGTGGTGTAGCTCGGTGTGGCGGTGTGTGTGGTGTAGCTCGGTGTGGCGGTGTGTGTGGTGTAGCTCGGTGTGGCGGTGTGTGTGGTGTAGCTCGGTGTGGCGGTGTGTGTGGTGTAGCTCGGTGTGGCGGTGTGCGTGGTGTAGCTCGGTGTGCGTGGTGTAGCTCGGTGTGCGTGGTGTAGCTCGGTGTGCGTGGTGTAGCTCGGTGTGGCGGTGTGTGTGGTGTAGCTCGGTGTGGCGGTGTGTGTGGTGTAGCTCGGTGTGGCGGTGTGTGTGGTGTAGCTCGGTGTGGCGGTGTGTGTGGTGTAGCTCGGTGTGGCGGTGTGTGTGGTGTAGCTCGGTGTGGCGGTGTGTGTGGTGTAGCTCGGTGTGGCGGTGTGTGTGGTGTAGCTCGGTGTGGCGGTGTGCGTGGTGTAGCTCGGTGTGCGTGGTGTAGCTCGGTGTGCGTGGTGTAGCTCGGTGTGCGTGGTGTAGCTCGGTGTGCGTGGTGTAGCTCGGTGTGCGTGGTGTAGCTCGGTGTGCGTGGTGTAGCTCGGTGTGTGTGGTGTAGCTCGGTGTGGCGGTGTGTGTGGTGTAGCTCGGTGTGGCGGTGTGCGTGGTGTAGCTCGGTGTGGCGGTGTGCGTGGCGTAGCTCGGTGTGGCGGTGTGCGTGGTGTAGCTCGGTGTGGCGGTGTGTGTGGTGTAGCTCGGTGTGGCGGTGTGCGTGGCGTAGCTCGGTGTGGCGGTGTGTGTGGTGTAGCTCGGTGTGGCGGTGTGTGTGGTGTAGCTCGGTGTGGCGGTGTGTGTGGTGTAGCTCGGTGTGGCGGTGTGTGTGGTGTAGCTCGGTGTGGCGGTGTGCGTGGTGTAGCTCGGTGTGCGTGGTGTAGCTCGGTGTGCGTGGTGTAGCTCGGTGTGTGTGGTGTAGCTCGGTGTGGCGGTGTGCGTGGAGTAGCTCGGTGTGGCGGTGTGTGTGGTGTAGCTCGGTGTGGCGGTGTGTGTGGTGTAGCTCGGTGTGGCGGTGTGTGTGGTGTAGCTCGGTGTGGCGGTGTGTGTGGTGTAGCTCGGTGTGGCGTGTGTGTGGTGTAGCTCGGTGTGGCGGTGTGTGTGGTGTAGCTCGGTGTGGCGGTGTGTGTGGTGTAGCTCGGTGTGGCGGTGTGCGTGGTGTAGCTCGGTGTGCGTGGTGTAGCTCGGTGTGCGTGGTGTAGCTCGGTGTGCGTGGTGTAGCTCGGTGTGCGTGGTGTAGCTCGGTGTGCGTGGTGTAGCTCGGTGTGGCGGTGTGTGTGGTGTAGCTCGGTGTGGCGGTGTGTGTGGTGTAGCTCGGTGTGGCGGTGTGCGTGGTGTAGCTCGGTGTGGCGGTGTGCGTGGTGTAGCGGTGTGCGTGGCGTAGCTCGGTGTGGCGGTGTGTGTGGCGTAGCTCGGTGTGGCGGTGTGTGTGGCGTAGCTCGGTGTGGCGGTGTGTGTGATGTAGCTCGGTGTGGCGGTGTGTGTGATGTAGCTCGGTGTGGCGGTGTGTGTGGTGTAGCTCGGTGTGGCGGTGTGTGTGGTGTAGCTCGGTGTGGCGGTGTGTGTGGTGTAGCTCGGTGTGGCGGTGTGTGTGATGTAGCTCGGTGTGGCGGTGTGTGTGGTGTAGCTCGGTGTGGCGGTGTGTGTGGTGTAGCTCGGTGTGGCGGTGTGTGTGGCGTAGCTCGGTGTGGCGGTGTGTGTGGCGTAGCTCGGTGTGGCGGTGTGCGTGGCGTAGCTCGGTGTGGCGGTGTGCGTGGCGTAGCTCGGTGTGGCGGTGTGTGTGGTGTAGCTCGGTGTGGCGGTGTGTGTGGTGTAGCTCGGTGTGGCGGTGTGTGTGGTGTAGCTCGGTGTGGCGGTGTGCGTGGTGTAGCTCGGTGTGCGTGGTGTAGCTCGGTGTGCGTGGTGTAGCTCGGTGTGTGTGGTGTAGCTCGGTGTGGCGGTGTGCGTGGAGTAGCTCGGTGTGGCGGTGTGTGTGGTGTAGCTCGGTGTGGCGGTGTGTGTGGTGTAGCTCGGTGTGGCGGTGTGTGTGGTGTAGCTCGGTGTGGCGGTGTGTGTGGTGTAGCTCGGTGTGGCGGTGTGTGTGGTGTAGCTCGGTGTGGCGGTGTGTGTGGTGTAGCTCGGTGTGGCGGTGTGCGTGGTGTAGCTCGGTGTGCGTGGTGTAGCTCGGTGTGCGTGGTGTAGCTCGGTGTGCGTGGTGTAGCTCGGTGTGCGTGGTGTAGCTCGGTGTGCGTGGTGTAGCTCGGTGTGCGTGGTGTAGCTCGGTGTGTGTGGTGTAGCTCGGTGTGGCGGTGTGCGTGGTGTAGCTCGGTGTGGCGGTGTGCGTGGTGTAGCGGTGTGCGTGGCGTAGCTCGGTGTGGCGGTGTGCGTGGCGTAGCTCGGTGTGGCGGTGTGTGTGGCGTAGCTCGGTGTGGCGGTGTGTGTGGTGTAGCTCGGTGTGGCGGTGTGCGTGGTGTAGCTCGGTGTGGCGGTGTGCGTGGTGTAGCGGTGTGCGTGGCGTAGCTCGGTGTGGCGGTGTGTGTGGCGTAGCTCGGTGTGGCGGTGTGTGTGGCGTAGCTCGGTGTGGCGGTGTGTGTGATGTAGCTCGGTGTGGCGGTGTGTGTGATGTAGCTCGGTGTGGCGGTGTGTGTGGTGTAGCTCGGTGTGGCGGTGTGTGTGGTGTAGCTCGGTGTGGCGGTGTGTGTGGTGTAGCTCGGTGTGGCGGTGTGTGTGATGTAGCTCGGTGTGGCGGTGTGTGTGGTGTAGCTCGGTGTGGCGGTGTGTGTGGTGTAGCTCGGTGTGGCGGTGTGTGTGGTGTAGCTCGGTGTGGCGGTGTGCGTGGCGTAGCTCGGTGTGGCGGTGTGCGTGGCGTAGCTCGGTGTGGCGGTGTGCGTGGCGTAGCTCGGTGTGGCGGTGTGTGTGGTGTAGCTCGGTGTGGCGGTGTGTGTGGTGTAGCTCGGTGTGGCGGTGTGCGTGGTGTAGCTCGGTGTGCGTGGTGTAGCTCGGTGTGCGTGGTGTAGCTCGGTGTGTGTGGTGTAGCTCGGTGTGGCGGTGTGCGTGGAGTAGCTCGGTGTGGCGGTGTGTGTGGTGTAGCTCGGTGTGGCGGTGTGTGTGGTGTAGCTCGGTGTGGCGGTGTGTGTGGTGTAGCTCGGTGTGGCGGTGTGTGTGGTGTAGCTCGGTGTGGCGGTGTGTGTGGTGTAGCTCGGTGTGGCGGTGTGTGTGGTGTAGCTCGGTGTGGCGGTGTGCGTGGTGTAGCTCGGTGTGCGTGGTGTAGCTCGGTGTGCGTGGTGTAGCTCGGTGTGCGTGGTGTAGCTCGGTGTGCGTGGTGTAGCTCGGTGTGTGTGGTGTAGCTCGGTGTGGCGGTGTGTGTGGTGTAGCTCGGTGTGGCGGTGTGCGTGGTGTAGCTCGGTGTGGCGGTGTGCGTGGTGTAGCGGTGTGCGTGGCGTAGCTCGGTGTGGCGGTGTGTGTGGCGTAGCTCGGTGTGGCGGTGTGTGTGGCGTAGCTCGGTGTGGCGGTGTGTGTGATGTAGCTCGGTGTGGCGGTGTGTGTGGTGTAGCTCGGTGTGGCGGTGTGTGTGGTGTAGCTCGGTGTGGCGGTGTGTGTGGTGTAGCTCGGTGTGGCGGTGTGTGTGGTGTAGCTCGGTGTGGCGGTGTGCGTGGCGTAGCTCGGTGTGGCGGTGTGCGTGGCGTAGCTCGGTGTGGCGGTGTGCGTGGCGTAGCTCGGTGTGGCGGTGTGCGTGGCGTAGCTCGGTGTGGCGGTGTGCGTGGCGTAGCTCGGTGTGGCGGTGTGCGTGGCGTAGCTCGGTGTGGCGGTGTGCGTGGCGTAGCTCGGTGTGGCGGTGTGCGTGGCGTAGCTCGGTGTGGCGGTGTGCGTGGCGTAGCTCGGTGTGGCGGTGTGCGTGGCGTAGCTCGGTGTGGCGGTGTGCGTGGCGTAGCTCGGTGTGGCGGTGTGCGTGGAGTAGCTCGGTGTGGCGGTGTGCGTGGTGTAGCTCGGTGTGGCGGTGTGCGTGGCGTAGCTCGGTGTGGCGGTGTGCGTGGCGTAGCTCGGTGTGGCGGTGTGCGTGGCGTAGCTCGGTGTGGCGGTGTGCGTGGCGTAGCTCGGTGTGGCGGTGTGCGTGGAGTAGCTCGGTGTGGCGGTGTGCGTGGCGTAGCTCGGTGTGGCGGTGTGCGTGGCGTAGCTCGGTGTGGCGGTGTGCGTGGTGTAGCTCGGTGTGGCGGGTGGTGATGAGCCAGATCGTCCCACCTGATCCATACAGCGTGTGCACTGGAAGTAGCGGTCCTGTGCAGTATCGCTCTCACCGCTAATCTTTCCTTCCAGGCATCTCGGCATCAACTAGCCCCACCCCAACGCGTTTCGTCACCCGCACACATGACTTCCTCAGGGAGAATGATTGGATCGTGCCCCACTCAGACTATATAAATACCCTGCCAATGACATTTTGTTGTAGACCGCTAGACTCTATTAGGGTCCTTTCACACGGGCTTTCCGTGGTTTTCATCAGTTTAGTCACGTTTTTTCCAGAAAAAAACAGATCAGTTTACATCCGTTTTTCATCAGTTTACGTCACTTTGTTCATCCATTTTTTTTGTCCATTTACATAGTTACAAAACTCCATCCAGTTCAACCATTTAAAAAAAAAATTATATTCCTACACCCACAGTTGATCCACAGGAAGGCAAAAAAACCCAGCAAAGCACGTTGTAGAGCACTAGACTCTATTAGGGTCCTTTCACATGGGCTTTCCGTGGTTTTTCATCGGTTTAGATCAGTTTACATTCGTTTATGACCATTTACATCCATTTTTCGTCCATTTACATTCGTTTTTTCATCCATTTACATCCGTTTGTCCATTTACATTCGTTTTTCATCCTTTTATGTCCATTTACATCCGCTTTCCGTCAGTTTATGTCCATTTGCATTTGTCTTTTGTCCATTTATTTCCTTTTTTCGTCCGTTTATGTCCATTTACATCCATCTTTTGTCCGTTTATATGTTTTTCATCCGTTTTTGTCCATTTATATCCATTTTTCGTCAGTTTGTCCATTTACATCTGTTTTTCATCTGTTTGTCTTACATCCATTTTTCGCCCATTTATGTTCATTTACATCTGTTTGTCCATTTTAGATCCTTTTTTTTGTCCATTTACATCCATTTTTTTTTGCCGTTTATGTCCATTTACGTCCGTTTTTCGGCCATTTACATCCGTTTGTCCATTTACATTCGTTTTTCATCCTTTTATGTCCATTTACATCCGATTTTGTCCATTTACATCCGCTTTCCGTCAGTTTATGCCCATTTGCATTTGTCTTTTGTCCATTTATTTCCTTTTTTCGTCCGTTTATGTCCATTTACATCCATCTTTTGTCCGTTTATATGTTTTTCATCCGTTTTTGTCCATTTATATCCATTTTTCGTCAGTTTGTCCATTTACATCTGTTTTTCATCTGTTTGTCTTACATCCATTTTTCGCCCATTTATGTTCATTTACATCTGTTTGTCCATTTTAGATCCTTTTTTTTGTCCATTTACATCCATTTTTTTTTGCCGTTTATGTCCATTTACGTCCGTTTTTCGGCCATTTACATCCGTTTGTCCATTTACATTCGTTTTTCATCCTTTTATGTCCATTTACATCCGATTTTGTCCATTTACATCCGCTTTCCGTCAGTTTATGCCCATTTGCATTTGTCTTTTGTCCATTTATTTCCTTTTTTCATCCGTTTATGTCCATTTACATCCATCTTTTGTCCGTTTATATGTTTTTCATCCGTTTTTGTCCATTTATATCCATTTTTCGTCAGTTTATGTCCATTTACATCTGTTTTTCATCCGTTTTTGGCCATTTACATCTGTTTTTCATCCGTTTTTGTCTATTTACATCCGTTTTTCGTCAGTTTGTCCATTTACATCTGTTTTTCATCTGTTTGTCTTACATCCATTTTTCGCCCATTTATGTTCATTTACATCTGTTCTTTGTCCATTTTAGATCCGTTTATGTCCATTTACATCCATTTTTTTTTGCCGTTTATGTCCATTTTGATCCGTTTTTTGCCTGTAAAACAGACATAAACAGATGTATACAGATGATCATCCGTTTACATCCGCTAGTCCATAGAAATACATGGGTGTCCGTTTTTCCTCCGTCAGCAGACAGATGGAAAACAGACATGGGGAACGCGCGTGTGAAGGAGGCCGTACAAGGCGCCATGTTTCTATCAGAACCGCATACCATGTGATGTGCTTAGCAATGAGCCCGTATAACGACACGGCGCTCTACAAGGACGACTGAATTCCTGGTTTTCATGGACTTTATATTTTTTTAATCACAGCTTTATATGGCTGATGTAGATTTTATGTCCTTCATGAATGTAGCAAATGATTTTTTCAGCTCAGAATATATGAATTACTGATTTGATGCAGGAAGATGACACTTTGTATCGCTGTATTTATGTTCGTTGGTATACGTTACAGCGCTGCACATCGATTTGTGTCATTGGGGAGGTATGAGGCTTTGTGTCATTGGTGAGGTATGAGGCTTTGTGTCATTGGGGAGGTATGAGGCTTTGTGTCATTGGGGAGGTATGAGGCTTTGTGTCATTGGGGAGGTATGAGGCTTTGTGCCATTGGGGAGGTATGAGGCTTTGTGTCATTGGGGAGGTATGAGGCTTTGTGTCATTGGGGAGGTATGAGGCTTTGTGCCATTGGGGAGGTATGAGGCTTTGTGTCATTGGGGAGGTATGAGGCTTTGTGTCATTGGGGAGGTATGAGGCTTTGTGTCATTGGGGAGGTATGAGGCTTTGTGTCATTGGGGAGGTATGAGGCTTTGTGTCATTGGGGAGGTATGAGGCTTTGTGTCATTGGGGAGGTATGAGGCTTTGTGTCATTGGGGAGGTATGAGGCTTTGTGTCATTGGGGAGGTATGAGGCTTTGTGCCATTGGGGAGGTATGAGGCTTTGTGCCATTGGGGAGGTATGAGGCTTTGTGCCATTGGGGAGGTATGAGGCTTTGTGCCATTGGGGAGGTATGAGGCTTTGTGTCATTGGGGAGGTATGAGGCTTTGTGCCATTGGGGAGGTATGAGGCTTTGTGCCATTGGGGAGGTATGAGGCTTTGTGTCATTGGGGAGGTATGAGGCTTTCTGGAAATGTGTTCCTTAGAGGGGTAGTTGGTTTTCGTTGCTCACAGGATTGGTTGTTTGATGGAGAGATCTCCCCGATATGATTCTGTCATTGTCCCTGTAGAAGGGATCGCTGCGACCACGCCCCCTCCTGGCCGGGTGTAGGGATTAGGTGTGGCGGGATCAGATACCAGGGCGGTCTGACTCCATACATGTGACCTCCCACTTCTCTCACATATTCCTCTCTTTCCTCTATTAGACAAGCGGATGAAGAATACCAGATTCTGGCCAATTCCTGGCGCTACTCCAGCGCCTTCACCAACAGAATCTTCTTCGCAATGGTGGACTTTGATGAAGGATCTGATGTTTTCCAAATGGTAAATCCCCTTCATTCTTCCCTCCCTCCAATCCCCTTCATTCTTCCCTCCCTCCAATCCCCTTCATTCTTCCCTCCCTCCAATCCCCTTCATTCTTCCCTCCCTCCAATCCCCTTCATTCTTCCCTCCCTCCAATCCCCTTCATTCTTCCCTCCCTCCAATCCCCTTCATTCTTCCTTCCCTCCCTCCAATCCCCTTCATTCTTCCCTCCCTCCAATCCCCTTCATTCTTCCTTCCCTCCCTCCAATCCCCTTCATTCTTCCCTCCCTCCCTCCAATTCCCTTCACTCTCCCCTCCCTCCAATCCCCTATAGGGGGATCGATCCCACTGGAGACCCATGTAAGGACACGTCCAGGTTATATACAGGGAACGGTCCCACTGGAGACCCATGTAAGGACACGTCCAGGTTAAATACAGGGAACGGTCCCACTGGAGACCCATGTGATGACACGTCCAGGTTAAATACAGGGAACGGTCCCACTGGAGACCCATGTGATGACACGTCCAGGTTATATACAGGGAACGGTCCCACTGGAGACCCATGTGATGACACGTCCACGTTATATACAGGGAACGGTCCCACTGGAGACCCATGTAAGGACACGTCCAGGTTAAATACAGGGAACGGTCCCACTGGAGACCCATGTAAGGACACGTCCAGGTTATATACAGGAAACGGTCCCACTGGAGACCCATGTAAGGACACGTCCACGTTGTATACAGGGAACGGTCCCACTGGAGACCCATGTGATGACACGTCCAGGTTATATACAGGGAACGGTCCCACTGGAGACCCATGTGATGACACGTCCAGGTTAAATACAGGGAACGGTCCCACTGGAGACCCATGTGATGACACGTCCAGGTTAAATACAGGGAACGGTCCCACTGGAGACCCATGAAAGGACACGTCCAGGTTATATACAGGGAACGGTCCCACTAGAGACCCATGTAAGGACACGTCCAGGTTATATACAGGGAACGGTCCCGCTGGAGACCCATGTAAGGACACGTCCAGGTTAAATACAGGGAACGGTCCCACTGGAGACCCATGTAAGGACACGTCCAGGTTAAATACAGGGAACGGTCCCACTGGAGACCCATGTAAGGACACGTCCAGGTTAAATACAGGTAACGGTCCCACTAGAGACCCATGTAAGGACACGTCCAGGTTAAATACAGGGAACGGTCCCACTAGAGACCCATGTAAGGACACGTCCAGGTTAAATACAGGGAACGGTCCCGCTGGAGACCCATGTGATGACACATAATAGAAGGGACGGACAGTCTCTTCCAAACCTCTGAAGGTCCTCCTGTAATAAAGGTATTGTCCAGGAGGCAGGTTTGTGGTTTTTGCACATGTCGGAGTCAGGTGACCATGTATGAGTTTTTGTGTCCACAAGGTAAAGAGAACCTATAGTGAGCTAGTCAGCACTTCTCAGAGAGCCGCAACCAAACTGGTGGATGGAGAGAAAGCAGTTGGGTTGACTGTAACCTATCTGGGAGGCAATGGTTCCGCTGTGTAGGGCGGCTTTTTGTATTGGTGGAGTTACAGTTCACCATTGTTACATGGGGATGACCATACACCCCTTACCCCAGGTGACCGCTGGCCTGTAAAACGTCCATAGCTGCTTTTGGGATTTCAGGGGTATCCGCTGGTGGAATGGGGGTGCCAATAGAATATTCTAATGGTAGCAGATGTCAAGCCTGGGCATTAGATACGTCAGGTGTGCTGCGTTGTGTGTGTATACGTGTATGTGATATATATTTATCCAATCAGATGTCTGATACGCGGTACTAGAATATTCACATGACTGACTTGGAATGCACACAATTACTTCTCTTGACGTTTTCCCTCTTTTGCGGTCTTCTTCCCATAGTTAAACATGAACTCTGCACCAACCTTCATTCACTTCCCTCCTAAAGGGAAACCCAAGAGGGGCGACACGTATGAGCTGCAGGTTCGAGGATTTGCTGCAGAACAGATCGCTCGGTGGATCGCAGACCGGACCGATGTCAATGTAAGTTTAGTCTGCAGAGCCTCGGAAAGGCTGGAGGACATTTTTCATTATTTTTGTTACCAAAAATATGGGTTGTTTTTTTTTTTTTTTTGTTTTGTTTTTTTTAGCATTGCCTACAGATGTCTCATATTTTTGGTTTGCAGCCACTTATGATCTCATACGGTCTCTATTGGGCTAAAAGACATTCATGAGCCAGAGGAGAGTTACACTCCCCCTCTCCAGACAGCCCGAAACGAGTGACAGACAGAAGACAGTGCTAGGCTTTCTCACTGGAGAGCCCAGCATGCTTTGGTTTGGGTCAACATTTTGTTACAAGGATAAACGGGCTGAACTTCTTTTTGATATTCTAATTTGGGCTCCTAAATGGAAAACAGTTTACATGTTTTCTCTCATTTTTCATTATATATATTCTTATTTTTTTATTTTGTCTTTCACAGATCCGTGTAATAAGACCTCCGAATTATGCTGGTCCGTTGATGCTGGGCCTGCTCTTGGCTGTGATTGGTGGATTGGTGTATTTAAGAAGAAGCAACCTCGACTTCCTGTATAACAAGACTGGATGGGCCTTGGCTGCCTTGGTATCTTACGTTTTGTATAATTTATTCGTGGTTGTAGTGTACCTGTAATTCTACTAGAATGGGACTTCAGAGGCATTCATCACTACCCTGAAAATCAGAGGCATGCACTACTCTGCTAGGAGGTCAAGATTTCCCCATTACTTCGAGGAGATGTCCTTCGAGATTTGGCTCCAAGACTTGGAGGGAATGTCTTCAAGATTTGGGCCCAAGACTTGGAGATGTCCCGCATATTTGGCCCCAATACTTGGAGATGTCCAGCAGATTTGGGCCCAATACTTGGAGGAGATGTCCCTCAGATTTGGCCCCAATACTTGGAGGAGATGTCCCTCAGATTTGGCCCCAATACTTGGAGGAGATGTCCCTCAGATTTGGCCCCAATACTTGGAGGAGATGTCCAGCAGATTTGGCCCCAATACTTGGAGGAGATGTCCCTCAGATTTGGCCCCAATACTTGGAGGAGATGTCCCTCAGATTTGGCCCCAATACTTGGAGGAGATGTCCCTCAGATTTGGCCCCAATACTTGGAGGAGATGTCCAGCAGATTTGGCCCCAATACTTGGAGGAGATGTCCCTCAGATTTGGCCCCAATACTTGGAGGAGATGTCCCTCAGATTTGGCCCCAATACTTGGAGGAGATGTCCCTCAGATTTGGCCCCAATACTTGGAGGAGATGTCCAGCAGATTTGGCCCCAATACTTGGAGGAGATGTCCCTCAGATTTGGCCCCAATACTTGGAGGAGATGTCCCTCAGATTTGGCCCCAATACTTGGAGGAGATGTCCAGCAGATTTGGCCCCAATACTTGGAGGAGATGTTCAGCAGATTTGGCCCCAATACTTGGAGGAGATGTCCAGCAGATTTGGCCCCAATACTTGGAGGAGATGTCCCTCAGATTTGGCCCCAGTACTTGGAGGAGATGTCCCTCAGATTTGGCCCCAATACTTGGAGGAGATGTCCCTCAGATTTGGCCCCAGTACTTGGAGGAGATGTCCCTCAGATTTGGCCCCAATACTTGGAGGAGATGTCCCTCAGATTTGGCCCCAATACTTGGAGGAGATGTCCCTCAGATTTGGCCCCAATACTTGGAGGAGATGTCCCTCAGATTTGGCCCCAATACTTGGGAGGAGATGTCCCTCAGATTTGGCCCCAATACTTGGGAGGAGATGTCCCGCAGATTTGGCCCCAATACTTGGGAGGAGATGTCCCTCAGATTTGGCCCCAATACTTGGGAGGAGATGTCCCGCAGATTTGGCCCCAATACTTGGGAGGAGATGTCCCGCAGATTTGGCCCCAATACTTGGGAGGAGATGTCCCTCAGATTTGGCCCCAATACTTGGGAGGAGATGTCCCGCAGATTTGGCCCCAATACTTGGAGGAGAAGTCCCGCAGATTTGGCCCCAATACTTGGAGGAGAAGTCCCGCAGATTTGGCCCCAATACTTGGAGGAGAAGTCCCGCAGATTTGGCCCCAATACTTGGAGGAGAAGTCCCGCAGATTTGGCCCCAATACTTGGAGGAGAAGTCCCGCAGATTTGGCCCCAATACTTGGAGGAGAAGTCCCGCAGATTTGGCCCCAATACTTGGAGGAGATGTCCCTCAGATTTGGCCCCAATACTTGGAGGAGATGTCCCTCAGATTTGGCCCCAAAACTTGGGAGGCGATGTCTTTCAAGATTTGCTTCCAAGACTTGGAGGGAATGTCTTTCAAGATTTGCTTCCAAGACTTGGAGGGAATGTCCTCGAGATTTGGCCTCCAAGACTTGGAGGGAATGTCCTCGAGATTTGGCCTCCAAGACTTGGAGGGAATGTCCTCGAGATTTGGCCTCCAAGACTTGGAAGTCTTGTTTGTAATTTCCAGGCCTTTTGTGGCCACCTTAAATCTTGGATGATTAGTTTTCCCACACGCTGGTTTGTGTTTTATTCCTGAAACCACAAACATGAAGCTATCCGTAAAATATTGTCCATTCCTGTCACTGTGTAAAGATTTAAGGAAGGTTGTATGACTAATACTGGATCAGGATTGAATGGCAGTTGTGTGGGGGATGTGGTGTGACTGATGATGGATCAGGATGTATCAGGCAGTACAGTTGGTGTTTGTCTGAACACCCATCCACTAATACTCACCCATAGCAGAATATTGGAATTTTCTGTAGCTCCCGATGGTCTGAGTCTTCTTTCATAAAAGGTGTTTTGAGGCAATGACAAATCCTCGTCACTTTTGTTTTGGGTAATTCTAGGTTTCTTCACCCCGTCACAATTGTCCTGTATTCAGAATATACTCCTTGTGGTGAACACAATGAATGTAATTCCCATCCCCCTCTGTGTTTTGTTCCTGCCAGTGTTTTGTGTTGGCGATGACGTCTGGACAGATGTGGAATCACATCCGGGGACCGCCGTATGCACACAAGAACCCACATACCGGCCAAGTGGTAAGTACTTCTGAACGTCTTCTCTGAGGAGCTGTGAGAGGGCGGGATTCTCCACATGTCGGAGATAGACTGCACATATCTTCTGCCCAGGACAGAACATGCTCATCCAATAGACTATACTGTCTTCTGATAAGTGACTCTCTCTGCTCTGCCCCTCCAACACTGACTGGAGAGCCGGGCAGGAGAGGGGGCGGGAGTGTCTGGCTCAGGTTGTCAGCGGCACAATGAGAGGCTGAGCCAGCTGCCAGTAAGGCATCTTGTTGGATCCCGACATCATTGTCAGGATCCCCCCCCGAGTCTGCAGCAGTTCTATAACGTCAGCCAGCAGTGGGCATTAGCCCGCTCTTGGCTAAATCTGGGTGACAGATGCAGAAAAATGCCGCTACGCGGCCCGTAGGAGAAGTATGGCCGCTACGCGGCCCGTAGGAGAAGTATGGCCGCTACGCGGCCCGTAGGAGAAGTATGGCCGCTACGCGGCCCGTAGGAGAAGTATGGCCGCTACGCGGCCCGTAGGAGAAGTATGGCCGCTACGCGGCCCGTAGGAGAAGTATGGCCGCTACGCGGCCCGTAGGAAAAGTATGGCCGCTACGCGGCCCGTAAGAGAAGTATGGCCAAAATGCTTTTTACAGAGTTGAAGGACACAGCATAGCTGTCTCTGGCCTATCAAGGTAATAGCAGGCAGTCTGAGGTATCGAATAGACAAAACACCTAAACTGAAGTACAAGTTCACCTGAACTCTGCGCACACCTCTCCTGTGTACATTCTGTGTTTGAGCAGAAAAGCCCATGTCCTGATTTTTTTTTTTTTTTTAATGGGTTAGTAATATGAAAGGAAGCCCATGTCCTATGTTCTGATGGATTGCTAGTAGGCAAGGAAGCCCGTATAGTAGGGAAGGAAGCCCGTGTCTGATGAATTACTAGTAGGGAAGGAAGCCCGTGTCTGATGAATTACTAGTAGGGAAGGAAGCCCGTGTCTGATGGATTAGTGGTAGGGAAGGAAGCCCGTGTCTGATGAATTACTAGTAGGGAAGGAAGCCCGTGTCTGATGGATTAGTGGTAGGGAAGGAAGCCCATGTCCTACGTTACGATGGGTTAGTAGGGAAGGAATGTCAAGGTCCTACCTTTTCCCTGTGGTTATGTTACTTCATGTGCTGGTGTCCATCTTGGATTCTGCTGTGCATGATGGGAGCCCTTTTATGCCTTCAGGTTTCTGTGGTCCATCCTCCAGAGGGGTGTGGCTGATGACATATAAGCCTGTGGCCCGCACATGCTCTTTGCACTTGTGTCTTGTGTCTTTGTGTTGCTGTTACTCTGTTCTGACTCTCGTGACTCTCCTGGTATCTGATTCGGCTTGTCTTGACTATTCTTTGTATTCTCCTTTGATCTGATCCTCTGTTGCTGAACCCGGCTCGTGACCTGTGATTCTCGTCTGCTGTCCTGTACTGTTCTGTCCTGTTGTTGTTGACCCCGGCTTGTCTGACTACTCTTTTGTCTCTTCCACCAGCTACACGCCATTGGCGGCGGCCATTACCGCAGCTGAGGTGTCTCGGGGGCCGCGACCTGGTTCCTGGCTGCGTCAAGTCCATCCCCACCATCAGGGGCCCTGGTGAAGGGCAGCCTGGGACTTAGACTCCGCGCCCTGAGGGACTTTGGTCTGTGGGAGGTGGTTGTCGTCAGCCAGTGCGTTACATTGTTAGGCCTGCCTGTCCGTTCCTCAGCTCCTGCCCTGACATTACACAAGTGCCATGAACCCTGACAGTGCAGGCACGCCTTCGCTCCCAATGCTAGTCGCCAGACTCGATCAACAGGATCACCTGTTGGATCAGTTCGCTCAGGCGTTGCAAACTCTGCTTGCACGCACCGCGCACCTTACTCCTGGTGTTATTAGGCCGGTTGTCGCTCCGGTGGTCGCTTCCGCTGCTGTTCCGCTTGCTGTGCCTACCGCCGCGGCTGATGCGGCACCCGCGGTGTCCAGAGGTATGACCGGTTCAGCCCCTCTTCCACAGCGCTTTGGGGGTGAGCCGAGTCAGTGTCGTGGGTTCCTCAACCAGGTGGGTATTTATTTTGAATTAATACCCCACGCCTTTCCGTCTGAGAGGTCAAAGGTGGGGTTCCTCATCTCACTACTCTCAGACAAGGCCTTGGCCTGGGCAAATCCCTTATGGGAGAGGAACAACCCGGTGATTCAAGATTTTTCTGGTTTTGTCGATGCCTTCCGTAGGGTATTCGACGTACCGGCTCGTTCCGCCTCGGCGGCCAAGCTGCTCATGACCATGCATCAGGGTTCACGGACCGTGGCCGAGTACGCTATAGAGTTTCGTACCCTGGCGGCAGAGGTCGGGTGGAACAATGAGGCTCTGGTGGCTGCGTTTTCCCATGGTCTTTCTGACTCATTAAAGGACGAGATTGCAGCTAAGGAACTGCCTGTGGTGTTGGAGGAGCTCATCTCTTTCCTGATCCTGATTGACACCAGGCTCAGGGAGAGGCCTTCACTCAAGGAACGCCTGCGGAGGCCTTCCAATCGACTGGCACCTGCGTTTTCTGTCCCAGCCGTTCCTCCCTCTCCTCCCACGCCTCCTGGGGATAGCTTGTCTGGTGGGGAACCCATGCAGCTGGGGTTTGCTCGCCTTTCCGAGGGGGAGCGGGCCGCTCGGCGTCGGGAGGGTCGCTGCCTGTACTGTGGCCTCGGTGGGCACTTTCGGCAGTCTTGTCCGGTCCGTCCGGGAAACGCTCGCACCTGAGATCATGTCGGGGACAGATCTTGGGTGGAATTTCCTCGTCCCCGGCGTTCCGCAAGGATAAGCCACTGATCACCGTGGTCCTTTCTTGGACAGGGGGCTCGGTGACGGCCCAGGCGTTGGTAGACTCTGGGGCCGGTGGGTTGTTCTTGGACAGCTCGTTTGCTGCGCAGCACTCCATTCCCCTGCAGGCTCGTGCTGTCCCATTGGTTCTCGAAGCAATAGATGGCAGGCCCCTGCAGCCGCCGCAGGTTACCCACGAGACCCTGCCAATAGAGGTAGCCATTGGGGCTGTTCACAGGGAGTTGGCCTGTTTTCAGGTGATTTCTTCCCCACACTATTCGGTGGTTTTGGGGTATCCCTGGCTCCAGAGGCACAATCCAACCTTCAATTGGCAAACAGCCGAGATTCTCTCATGGTCTCCACAGTGTGGGGCCGGGTGCATCCGGGGGCCGGTTAAGGTATTGTGTGCCTCCTCGGACTCTGCGTTGCCCACCGACTATGGGGAATACCGGGACGTGTTCGATAAGGTACGCGCTGGTACCTTACCACCGCATCGTCCTTACGACTGCGCCATATCCCTGCAACCCGGGGCCACTCCTCCACGTGGCAGGGTGTACCCTCTCTCGGTTGCGGAGAATAAGGCCATGGAGGAGTACGTGGTGGATGCGCTTTCCCGGGGGCACATTCGTAAGTCTACTTCCCCAGCAGGAGCGGGGTTTTTTTTCGTAAAGAAGAAAGGTGGGGAATTGAGGCCCTGCATTGATTATAGGGGTCTCAATCGGATTACCATTAAAAATGCATATCCAATTCCTTTGATTTCTGAGTTATTCGACCGCCTTAAGGGAGCAACGGTCTTTACCAAACTCGACCTTAGGGCGGCGTACAACCTCGTACGGATCAGACAGGGGGATGAGTGGAAGACCGCGTTTAACACCAGAACTGGGCACTACGAATACCTGGTGATGCCCTTCGGATTGTGTAACGCGCCCGCGGTCTTTCAGGAATTCATAAACGATGTCCTTCGTGATTTGTTGCAGCAGTGCGTAGTGGTTTACCTGGATGACATCCTGGTTTACTCTACCTCCATGGAGTCCCATGTCCAGGATGTTAAGCAGGTGCTGCAACGATTGCGTGAGAACGGACTCTTTTGTAAACTCGAGAAGTGCGAGTTCCATCGATCCCAGGTTGCCTTTTTGGGCTACATAATTTCCGCGGAGGGATTTTCCATGGACCCTCAGAAGGTTGCGGCAGTTCTGCAGTGGCCTCGTCCCAATGGTCTTCGGCCCATTCAGCGTTTTCTGGGTTTTGCCAACTACTATCGGAAGTTCATCAGGAACTTCTCCACATTGGCAAAGCCTCTCTCTGACCTAACCAAGAAGGGGAGTAACCCTCACGAGTGGCCATCCGAGGCCATCAGAGCTTTCGAGGCTCTGAAAGCTGCCTTTGCTTCGGCTCCGATTCTTTCGCATCCCAATCCTGGGTTGCCCTTCGTCCTCGAAGTTGATGCTTCCGAGACGGGAGTAGGGGCTCTCCTGTCTCAGCGTCGGTCACCCGATGGACCCCTACTTCCCTGCGGGTTCTACTCCAGGAAGCTTTCCTCGGCTGAGTGCAACTACCAGATTGGAGATCGGGAGTTGTTGGTCATCATTCTGGCTCTCAAGGAGTGGAGGCACCTGCTCGAGGGTTCCGCGGTTCCGGTCCTCATTCTTACCGATCACAAGAACCTGACTTATCTTTCGGAGGCCAAGAGATTGACACCCCGCCAGGCCAGATGGGCTCTGTTCTTGTCACGCTTCAACTATGTGGTTTCATATTTGCCTGGTTCCAAGAATGTCAGGGCTGATGCGTTATCACGGCAATACTCTGAGTTGTCCAGGGAGGACTCTGAGCCAATCTCACTTATACCTCCAGATCAGATCCTGGCTGCCATTTGCACCAGTCTGACCTCTCCTCTTGGGGAGCAGATTTTGGCGGCTCAAACTGATGCTCCTCCCGGGAGGCCGGAGGGTAGATGTTTCGTACCCGAGGGATTGCGCACCCGCCTGCTGCGTACCTACCATAACGCCAAAACTGCCGGGCATCCAGGGAAGAACCAGCTGTGTTGGGTCGTCTCTCGCTTATTCTGGTGGCCAACCCTCCGTGCCGACATTGCCTCTTATGTAGCGGCATGTTCGATCTGTGCCCAGAATAAGTCTCCACGGCATCTCCCTTTGGGTCTTCTGCAACCCATTCCCAATGGGGAGCGTCCTTGGTCGCATCTAGGGATGGACTTTATTGTAGACCTCCCGGTGTCTCGGGGTCATACGGTCATCCTCATGATCGTCGATCGGTTTTCCAAGATGTGCCATTGCATTCCACTCAGGAAATTACCCACAGCGCAGGAACTGGCCACGGTCTTTTCCAGGGAGATTTTTCGCCTGCATGGGTTACCTAAGGTGATTGTCTCAGACCGCGGGAGTCAGTTCGTGTCCAGATTCTGGCGTGCCTTCTGCTCCCAGTTGGGTATTAGTCTCTTCTTTTCATCAGCCTACCACCCGCAGTCCAATGGGGCTGCGGAGCGTTCCAATCAGGCCTTAGAACAATTCCTTCGGTGTTATATTTCAGACCATCAGGATGATTGGGCCGATCTCCTGCCGTGGGCAGAGTTTGCCAGGAACTCGGCGGTCAACTCCTCCACCGGGATGTCTCCCTTCATGGCCAACTATGGGTTTCAACCCGCGGTATTACCTGAGAGGTTCTCACCACAGGACATTCCGGCTGTGGAGAACCATCTTGCTGCCCTGCGTTCTTCTTGGGGGCAGATCCAGAGGGCCTTGAGGGACTCAGCTCAGCGCCAGAAGTTCCAGGCTGATCGCAGACGGTTGCCCGCTCCTTCATACCAGGTCGGCGATCGGGTGTGGTTGTCTACTCGCAACCTCAATCTTCGGGTGCCCACACCCAAACTGGCTCCCCGTTTTGTCGGTCCTTTCCGCATTCTCCGCAAAGTGAATCCGGTGGCTTATGCACTTGCCCTTCCGTCTGGGATGCGGATCTCCAATATCTTTCATGTTTCCCTGTTGAAACCTCTGATCTGCAATCGCTTCACTACCTCTCTTCCTCGGCCCCGTCCTGTCCGGGTTGACGGTCATGAGGAGTATGAGGTGAGCCGGATCCTGGACTCTCGATTGGTGCGCGGTCAATTACAGTTCCTGGTTCATTGGCGCGGTTATGGTCCCGAGGAGCGTTCCTGGGTTCCTTCCGCGGATGTCCATGCTCCTGCCCTCCTCCGCGCTTTTCATACCCGCTTTCCTCAGAAACCTTTTGTTGAGCCGCGGAGGGGGAGGGGCCCTTGAGGGGGAGGTACTGTCAAGGTCCTACCTTTTCCCTGTGGTTATGTTACTTCATGTGCTGGTGTCCATCTTGGATTCTGCTGTGCATGATGGGAGCCCTTTTATGCCTTCAGGTTTCTGTGGTCCATCCTCCAGAGGGGTGTGGCTGATGACATATAAGCCTGTGGCCCGCACATGCTCTTTGCACTTGTGTCTTGTGTCTTTGTGTTGCTGTTACTCTGTTCTGACTCTCGTGACTCTCCTGGTATCTGATTCGGCTTGTCTTGACTATTCTTTGTATTCTCCTTTGATCTGATCCTCTGTTGCTGAACCCGGCTCGTGACCTGTGATTCTCGTCTGCTGTCCTGTACTGTTCTGTCCTGTTGTTGTTGACCCCGGCTTGTCTGACTACTCTTTTGTCTCTTCCACCAGCTACACGCCATTGGCGGCGGCCATTACCGCAGCTGAGGTGTCTCGGGGGCCGCGACCTGGTTCCTGGCTGCGTCAAGTCCATCCCCACCATCAGGGGCCCTGGTGAAGGGCAGCCTGGGACTTAGACTCCGCGCCCTGAGGGACTTTGGTCTGTGGGTGGTGGTTGTCGTCAGCCAGTGCGTTACATTGTTAGGCCTGCCTGTCCGTTCCTCAGCTCCTGCCCTGACAAGGAAGCCCATGTCTGATGGATTACTGGTAGGGAAGGAAGCCCATGTAGTAGGGAAGGAAGCCCGTGTCTGATGGATTAGTGGTAGGGAAGGAAGCCTGTGTCTGATGAATTACTAGTAGGGAAGGAAGCCCGTGTCTGGTGGATTAGTGGTAGGGAAGGAAGCCCGTGTCTGATGGATTAGTGGTAGGGAAGGAAGCCCATGTCCTACGTTATGATGGGTTAGTAGGGAAGGAAGCCCATGTCTGATAGATTACTAGTAGGGAAGGAAGCCCATGTCCTATGTTATGATGGGTTAGTAGGGAAGGAAGCCCGTGTAGTAGGGAAGGAAGCCCATGTCTGATGGATTAGTAGTAGGGAAGGAAGCCCATGTCTGATGGATTAGTGGTAGGGAAGGAAGCCCATGTCTGATGGATTAGTGGTAGGGAATGAAGCCCATGTCTGATGGATTAGTGGTAGGGAATGAAGCCCATGTCTGATGGATTAGTGGTAGGGAAGGAAGCCCATGTCTGATGGATTAGTGGTAGGGAAGGAAGCCCATGTCTGATGGATTAGTGGTAGGGAAGGAAGCCCATGTCTGATGGATTAGTGGTAGGGAAGGAAGCCCATGTCTGATGGATTAGTGGTAGGGAAGGAAGCCCATGTCTGATGGATTAGTGGTAGGGAAGGAAGCCCATGTCTGATGGATTACTGGTAGGGAAGGAAGCCCATGTCCTACGTTATGATGGGTTAGTAGGGAAGGAA
The DNA here is from genome assembly GCF_062004578.1 of Staurois parvus. Lineage (NCBI taxonomy): Eukaryota > Metazoa > Chordata > Amphibia > Anura > Ranidae > Staurois > Staurois parvus. The sequence goes on along the minus strand of NW_028319187.1, from coordinate 38,844 downwards.
GCCCATGTCTGATGGATTAGTGGTAGGGAAGGAAGCCCGTGTCTGATGGATTACTAGTTGGGAAGGAAGCCCATGTCCTACGTTATGATGGGTTAGTAGGGAAGGAAGCCCATGTCTGATGGATTAGTGGTAGGGAAGGAAGCCCCTGTCTGATGGATTAGTGGTAGGGAAGGAAGCCCGTGTCTGATGGATTACTAGTTGGGAAGGAAGCCCATGTCCTACGTTATGATGGGTTAGTAGGGAAGGAAGCCCATGTCTGATGGATTAGTGGTAGGGAAGGAAGCCCCTGTCTGATGGATTAGTGGTAGGGAAGGAAGCCCATGTCTGATGGATTACTGGTTGGGAAGGAAGCCCATGTCCTACGTTATGATGGGTTAGTAGGGAAGGAAGCCCGTGTAGTACGGAAGGAAGCCCATGTCTGATGGATTACTAGTAGGGAAGGAAGCCCATGTCCTATGTTATGATGGGTTAGTAGGGAAGGAAGCCCGTGTAGTAGGGAAGGAAGCCCATGTCTGATGGATTAGTGGTAGGGAAGGAAGCCCGTGTCTGATGGATTACTAGTTGGGAAGGAAGCCCATGTCCTACGTTATGATGGGTTAGTAGGGAAGGAAGCCCGTGTAGTAGGGAAGGAAACCCATGTCTGATGGATTACTAGTAGGGAAGGAAGCCCATGTCCTACGTTATGATGGGTTAGTAGGGAAGGAAGCCCGTGTAGTAGGGAAGGAAGCCCATGTCTGATGGATTAGTGGTAGGGAAGGAAGCCCATGTCTGATGGATTAGTGGTAGCGAAGGAAGCCCATGTCTGATGGATTAGTGGTAGGGAAGGAAGCCATGTCTGATGGATTAGTGGTAGGGAATGAAGCCCATGTCTGATGGATTAGTGGTAGGGAAGGAAGCCCATGTCTGATGGATTAGTGGTAGGGAATGAAGCCCATGTCTGATGGATTAGTGGTAAGGAAGGAAGCCCATGTCTGATGGATTAGTGGTAGGGAAGGAAGCCCATGTCTGATGGATTAGTGGTAGGGAAGGAAGCCCATGTCTGATGGATTAGTGGTAGGGAAGGAAGCCCATGTCTGATGGATTAGTGGTAGGGAAGGAAGCCCATGTCTGATGGATTAGTGGTAGGGAAGGAAGCCCATGTCTGATGGATTAGTGGTAGGGAAGGAAGCCCATGTCTGATGGATTACTGGTTGGGAAGGAAGCCCATGTCCTACGTTATGATGGGTTAGTAGGGAAGGAAGCCCATGTCTGATGGATTAGTGGTAGGGAAGGAAGCCCGTGTCTGATGGATTACTAGTTGGGAAGGAAGCCCATGTCCTACGTTATGATGGGTTAGTAGGGAAGGAAGCCCGTGTAGTAGGGAAGGAAGCCCATGTCTGATGGATTACTAGTAGGGAAGGAAGCCCATGTCCTACGTTATGATGGGTTAGTAGGGAAGGAAGCCCATGTCTGATGGACTAGTGGTAGGGAAGGTGCATTTCATACAGGTTTGTGGGAGCAGTAAGCAAAGGGCAGCCCTAAGAATACATGGGATTAAGTAGATATCTCTTGCTTTCTAACTCTGTGGCCTCAGGATGTATTCTTGTAAGGACACTTTCCTGGGAATTCTTTCTAAATGTTTTTTCCTCTTTTGTGTTTCCTGCAGAGTTACATACATGGAAGCAGCCAAGCCCAGTTTGTGGCAGAAACGCACATTGTCTTGCTGTTTAGTATCCTTTTTATGGCTGAAGCCCAGGAGCCTGACCACGTGTGAAGCACAGCAAATTCGACTTGCATGCATGAGAGTAAAATCTTCATGGAGCTCGGTGTAAAATGGTGTATGGAGCCAAACATCAGCTTTATACACATCTGTTATACGCTGTAACATTTTGGGTAAAACATGCACTAATCATTTGTTAGTGCTGTCCCCTGTGAACCCCCCTCCCATTGATGGAGCTCAGGTATCCCCAGTGCAGGGCCCTGGTAATCCTCCATCATACAAAGACATTGGAGACAATTGTGCTCTTCCAGCGTTGTGGTAACAGTTTGGTGAAGACCCTTTTCTGTCCCCCCATGACTGTCCCCCGTGTACAAAGCCAGCTCCATAAAGACATGGATGACCAGTTTGGTGAAGACCCTTTTCTGTCCCCCATGACTGTCCCCCGTGTACAAAGCCAGCTCCATAAAGACATGGAGGACCAGTTTGGTGTGGAGGAACTCCAGTGTCCTGCACAGAGCCCTGTCCTCCCTACTGAACACCTTTGGGGTGGAGTGGATGGTGAGCCAGGTCTTCTCACCCAAGATCAGTACCTGCCCTCAACCCTACGGAACACGTCTGTCATGAGGTCTCCTCACCCCAATGGTGTTCAGTAGGGGTGAGGTCATGGAGGAACTCCAGTGTCCTGCACAGAGCCCTGACCTCAACCCTACTGAACACCTTTGGGGTGGAGTGTGGATGGTGAGCCAGGTCTTCTCACCCAACATCAGTACCTGCCCTCAACCCTACGGAACACGTCTGTCATGAGGTCTCCTCACCCCAATGGTGCTCAGTAGGGGTGAGGTCATGGAGGAACTCCAGTGTCCTGCACAGAGCCCTGTCATGGAACACGTCTGTCATGAGGTCTCCTCACCCCAATGGTGCTCAGTAGGGGTGAGGTCATGGAGGAACTCCAGTGTCCTGCACAGAGCCCTGACCTCTCCCTACTGAACACCTTTGGGGTGGAGTTTGGATGGTGAGCCGGGTCTTCTCACCCAACATCAGTACCTGCCCTCAACCCTACGGAACACGTCTGTCATGAGGTCTCCTCACCCCAATGGTGCTCAGTAGGGGTGAGGTCATGGAGGAACTCCAGTGTCCTGCACAGAGCCCTGTCATGGAACACGTCTGTCATGAGGTCTCCTCACCCCAATGGTGCTCAGTAGGGGTGAGGTCATGGAGGAACTCCAGTGTCCTGCACAGAGCCCTGACCTCTCCCTACTGAACACCTTTGGGGTGGAGTTTGGATGGTGAGCCAGGTCTTCTCACCTAACATCAGTACCTGCCTTCACAAATGGGACACATTCCCACAGACACCCTACAAAATCTTGTGGAAAGACTTCCCAGAAGAGTGGAGGATGTTAAAGCCACAAAGAGGGGAAACTCCATAATAATGGCCATGGGTAGGGAGGGGGTTGGGGGGAGGTTATCCCATATTAAGGCCATGGGAGGAGGGGAAACTCTATATTGATGGCCATGGTTTTGGAATGGGACGTCCCACAAGCTCATCAAGGTACGTTGGTTGGGTGTCCACAAATATTTGCTTGTATCATTTGATTGTTCCCTGTATGATATCATTCGGGAAGTGTCACGCAGGGCCGGGTACACATGTATATCCAACATTTGTGTGGCACGTCTGGTGCAGTGACTGTTCTGCAGATGGACTGGACTCTGACAGGTTTAGAGGAATTACATTGTCCATACCAATCCCTACTGAAATCAAAGTGCCGTTCACTGGCCTGGCTTGTGTGTCGGACATGATGCTTGACCATGTCTGGCCGTGTATGGAGCCATGTCAGAGCCGGTCTTCTCTTCGCTTCTAACATGTTGATTTGTAGCCATGCTAATGAATGAAGCTGTAGATGTTGGTTATTATATCTGATAGGAAAATATTGCACGGGTCAGATTTAATAACCACGGGCCGTATCTGACCGACCTCCAACCTGCTTCATCGAGGAAAGACATAGACCTAGCGCGGCCAGCTGTTTACTAACTCCGCCCACAACAAATCATTGTGGCTCTCATTGGTTGCCCCACTTGCTTTAGATTTGGGCCGTCACCTCCTCCATAAATATGTAGATTTGCTGCAATCTGGAGTCCATTCTGAACGATTATTCTTCTGACGATTCTGATTGGCCGAGTGTTTCTTCCTTACATCTGCCTTTTTAGATGGTGGAGTAACGTTGGGGATGGTTCTTCTACACGAAGCCGCCACTTCTGATATGGATATAGGAAAAAGAAAAAGTGAGTCTTGGTCTTACTGTAGACGTGACTAGTCACACACACAGGATATGATTGGATGAGGATTGTTCTCCAGGTATTGAATGGTAAAGCTGACGGATTGTTCTCTTCTCTTGGCAGTTATGTGCATGGCTGGGATGGGCCTGGTGGTACTGTTCTTTAGCTGGCTGCTGTCTGTGTTCAGATCCAAATACCACGGCTACCCGTACAGGTAAAGACGATTATTATACGGTCTGTCTGTCTGTGTTCAGATCCCAATACCACGGCTACCCGTACAGGTAAAGACGATTATTACAGGGTTGGCCTGCGCTCAGATCCAGATTTCCCCCGAACTCCCGTACAGGTAAAGATTATTAGAGGGTTGGCCTGCGCTCAGATCCAGATTTCCCCCGAATTCTCGTACAGGTAAAGACGATTATTAGAGTGTCGGTCTGCGCTCAGATCCAGATTTCCCATCAAACTCCCGTACAGGTAAAGACGATTATTAGAGTGTCGGTCTGCGCTCAGATCCAGATTTCCCATCGAACTCTCGTACAGGTAAAGACGATTATTAGAGGGTCGGTCTGCGCTCAGATCCAGATTTCCCCCGAACTCCCGTACAGGTAAAGATTATTAGAGGGTTGGCCTGCGCTCAGATCCAGATTTCCCCCGAATTCTCGTACAGGTAAAGACGATTATTAGAGGGTCGGTCTGCGCTCAGATCCAGATTTCCCATCGAACTCCCGTACAGGTAAAGACGATTATTAGAGGGTCGGTCTGCGCCCAGATCCAGATTTCCCATCAAACTCCCGTACAGGTAAAGACGATTATTAGAGGGTCGGTCTGCGCTCAGATCCAGATTTCCCATAAAACTCCCGTACAGGTAAAGACGATTATTAGAGGGTCGGTCTGCGTTCAGATCCAGATTTCCCATCAAACTCCCGTACAGGTAAAGACGATTATTAGAGGGTCGGTCTGCGCTCAGATCCAGATTTCCCATCAAACTCCCGTACAGGTAAAGACGATTATTAGAGGGTCGGTCTGCGCCCAGATCCAGATTTCCCATCGAACTCCCGTACAGGTAAAGACGATTATTAGAGGGTCGGTCTGCGTTCAGATCCAGATTTCCCATCAAACTCCCGTACAGGTAAAGACGATTATTAGAGTGTCGGTCTGCGCTCAGATCCAGATTTCCCATCGAACTCCCGTACAGGTAAAGACGATTATTAGAGGGTCGGTCTGCGCCCAGATCCAGATTTTCCATCAAACTCCCGTACAGGTAAAGACGATTATTAGAGGGTTGGCCTGCGCTCAGATCCAGATTTTCCCCGAACTTCCGTACAGGTAAAGACGGTTATTAGAGGGTCGGTCTGCGCTCAGATCCAGATTTCCCCCGAACTCCCGTACAGGTAAAGATTATTAGAGGGTCGGTCTGCGCCCAGATCCAGATTTCCCCCGAACTCCCGTACAGGTAAAGGCGATTATTAGAGGGTCGGTCTGCGCTCAGATCCAGATTTCCCCCGAACTCCCGTACAGGTAAAGACGGTTATTAGAGGGTCGGTCTGCGCTCAGATCCAGATTTCCCATCAAACTCCCGTACAGGTAAAGACGATTATTAGAGGGTCGGCCTGCGCTCAGATCCAGATTTCCCCTGAACTCCCGTACAGGTAAAGATTATTAGAGGGTCGGTCTGCGCCCAGATCCAGATTTCCCCCGAACTCCCGTACAGGTAAAGACGGTTATTAGAGGGTCGGTCTGCGTTCAGATCCAGATTTCCTCCGAACTCCCGTACAGGTAAAGACAATTATTAGAGGGTCGGCCTGCGCTCAGATCCAGATTTCCCATCAAACTCCCGTACAGGTAAAGGCGATTATTAGAGGGTCGGTCTGCGCCCAGATCCAGATTTCCCCCGAACTCCCGTACAGGTAAAGACGATTATTAGAGGGTCGGTCTGCGCTCAGATCCAGATTTCCTCCGAACTCCTGTACAGGTAAAGACGGTTATTAGAGGGTCGGTCTGCGTTCAGATCCAGATTTCCCCCGAACTCCCGTACAGGTAAAGACGATTATTAGAGGGTCGGTCTGCGCTCAGATCCAGATTTTCCCCTGAACTCCCGTACAGGTAAAGGCGATTATTAGAGGGTCGGTCTGCGCTCAGATCCAGATTTCCCCCGAACTCCCGTACAGGTAGAGACGATTATTAGAGGGTCGGCCTGCGCTCAGATCCAGATTTCCCCCGAACTCCTGTACAGGTAAAGACGATTATTAGAGGGTCGGTCTGCATTCAGATCCAGATTTCCCCCGAACTCCCGTACAGGTAAAGACGATTATTAGAGGGTCGGTCTGCGCTCAGATCCAGATTTTCCCCTGAACTCCCGTACAGGTAAAGACGATTAGTAGAGGGTCGGTCTGCGCTCAGACCCAGATTTCCCATCGAACTCCTGTACAGGTAAAGATGGTTATTAGAGGGTCGGTTTGCGCTCAGATCCAGATTTCCCCCGAACTCCCGTACAGGTAAAGACGGTTATTAGAGGGTCGGTCTGCGCTCAGATCCAGATTTTCCCCGAACTCCCGTACAGGTAAAGACGATTATTAGAGGGTCGGTCTGCGCTCAGATCCAGATTTCCCCCGAACTCCCGTACAGGTAAAGACGGTTATTAGAGGGTCGGTCTGCGCTCAGATCCAGATTTTCCCCGAACTCCCGTACAGGTAAAGACGATTATTAGAGGGTCGGTCTGCGCTCAGATCCAGATTTCCCCCGAACTCCTGTACAGGTAAAGACGATTATTAGAGGGTCGGTCTGCATTCAGATCCAGATTTCCCCCGAACTCCCGTACAGGTAAAGACGATTGTTAGAGGGTCGGTCTGCGCTCAGATCCAGATTTTCCCCTGAACTCCCGTACAGGTAAAGACGATTAGTAGAGGGTCGGTCTGCGCTCAGACCCAGATTTCCCATCGAACTCCTGTACAGGTAAAGATGGTTATTAGAGGGTCGGTTTGCGCTCAGATCCAGATTTCCCCCGAACTCCCGTACAGGTAAAGACGGTTATTAGAGGGTCGGTCTGCGCTCAGATCCAGATTTTCCCCGAACTCCCGTACAGGTAAAGACGATTATTAGAGGGTCGGTCTGCGCTCAGATCCAGATTTCCCCCGAACTCCCGTACAGGTAAAGACGGTTATTAGAGGGTCGGTCTGCGCTCAGATCCAGATTTTCCCCGAACTCCCGTACAGGTAAAGACGATTATTAGAGGGTCGGTCTGCGCTCAGATCCAGATTTTCCCCGAACTTCCGCTTACTGACGCATTCATTAGTACAATTAAAGCTATAATTGGATTTTTCTACTCCTTGTAAAATGGTTTTCTTGAAGTCCACTGAGGGAACCTACAGAAGGATTGGACACTGACAGAGCAATGTCTGTGCTCTACTACCGGCCTGCCTTGGTTTGCAGCAAAGCAGTACTGAGAGCCTGATCACTCCAGCTTGTCCCTATACAAAGCCAGACGGGGTTCCTCAGGGTGAGGCTGCCATCTCAGACACTCAGAGGGGATGTCTACAAGGAACACTACTTCTGGCTTGGAGAAGAGAGAGGAATGTCTCCAATGGGGACATTAGTGTGGTTTCTGAGACTTGGAGAGACCCAGATTTAGATCCCACTGAACTTTAGGGAAATGAAGGGTGGGAGATGCATAGGAGACTCCACCATTCCCTGAACCAGGATAAAGGGCAGATGCCTGACCCATGATGGTGCTGAGAACCAAACGCTGGTCCAGACCCAGCTACAGGAAGGAGAGGATTCATCCCACAGAGAAACTCCGAGACTCACACCAAGTGAAGTATGCTGTCCACGCCCGCTCACAGGCCTTGCCGGAAGAAGCCTTCCTAGCTTCTTGCATCTAAGGAATCGCAAAAATCAGAGATTCTCCAACTTCCAACAGTCATTCTCCTAAAGCCAGCAATCATGAAGCAGGTTGGGAAATCTGTCTTTGAGACAAAATACCCGACAATCTGGAGGAGCCCAAGGAATGTTCACCAGGATTCTTACCTGGTTGGCATACCACATCCACCTGGACCAGTCGGAAGTAATGCAGGGGATGTATTTCCCACAAAGCAAACAAGGCATTTGCCTAGGGCGACATTTTTCAGGGGGGGCAGCACTGCCCCATGGAAGAAGGGACAAACAAGGCATGGAGACCTGGTGGGTTCAAGAGAGAGGCTGCGGGTTTCATGACGGTGTATGCACAGCCCGACTCATTCTCGGGGATGTCCAGAGCTGTGAAGGTGAGTGTCCTTCTCTCTCTTGCCATGGTGTATGGGGGGCAGTGGTAGTGGAAGGCTCTCTTGGGTGGGAGACAGAGGTGTTGTTGGTCAATGTCAGGCTCTCTCTGCGGGGGGCGCTGATTTTTGTGTTGCCTAGGGCAGCACAAAACCTAAATACCCCACTGGAGCAATGAGGAGCATCAGAAGACCTCAGGTCCTGGAACACCTCTAGGTGCAGGAACTGAGGCTGAGGAAGTCTGCCTGGTACTTGCCCTCACCTGGGATGTACATGGCAGAGAAGGCTGGAACATTCTGCTAGGACTGGATCTGATCCGCCTCTTTCCGAGTCTACATGGTGGAGAAGGTTGGAACATTCTGCCAGGACTGGATCTGATCTGCCTCTTTCCGAGTCTACATGGTGGAGAAGGCTGCAACATTCTGCCAGGACTGGATCTGATCCGCCTCTTTCCGAGTCTACATGGTGGAGAAGGTTGGAACATTCTGCCAGGACTGGATCTGATCTGCCTCTTTCCGAGTCTACATGGCGATGAAGGCTGCAACATTCTGCCAGGACTGGATCTGATCCGCCTCTTTCCGAGTCTACATGGTGGAGAAGGTTGGAACATTCTGCCAGGACTGGATCTGATCTGCCTCTTTCCGAGTCTACATGGCGATGAAGGCTGCAACATTCTGCTAGGACTGGATCTGATCCGCCTCTTTCCGAGTCTACATGGTGGAGAAGGTTGGAACATTCTGCCAGGACTGGATCTGATCCACCTCTTTCCAAGTCTTCTGGTTCCTCCCTGATGATTGGTGTATGGACGCTGCATTTCAGAAGTCAGGCTGAGAACGGCCACACCATATGGCTGCCATCAATGAGACGAGCTCTAGCAGAGTCCTGACTGAAGAAAACATGAAGAGTCAGGAACAGGTGCTGGAAGAAGTTGGTCTCACACGTCTGAGCTGAAGAGGTCCATCCCCCTCCCAGGACACCAGCAAATCACTGAGACATCAATTGCCACCACATGCACTGCTCTCCTCACATTCATGACACCAGCGATCCTACTGCACACACACATCCCTGACACCATTCATGCCGTTTCCTCCCACAAGTGGGTGTTTTATTCGCCTTTACTTGCCAATACAGCCGATAAAATGCCCAGTGATAAACTGGTGGGAGGAGCTATACCTGGCCGACCAATGACTTTTGTTTGTCAGTGTTCAGTCCTCCTGTAGGTGGCTGCATATAACCAATTGTGATTAATGGCGGGCTATCATTTGCCAGTAGAGGAGCGCCCCCTGTAGATGTACTGCGGTGTGGTGGCTGCTCTGCGCTGGATCACATACATGTAGATGATCCAGCATTCCTGGTAGGGGGTGTGCGCACCCGCGTAAAAAAATGTTTTGGTTTTTTTCAAAACTTTCTATATTTTTTTGTTTATATAATAAACACCCCATTGATGAACCAGCGATAGAAAACTCTATTTGTGTGAAGAAAATGATATCAATGTCATTTGGGTACAGCGTTGCATGACCGCGCAATGGTCAGCGCAGTGCTGAATAGCAAACACTGTCCTGGTCATGAAGGGGGGAAACCTTCTCGTTGAATTGTAATGACGTCTGTGTCTGGTGAGATCAGTAAATTGTCTGTCTTTCCTTGCAGCTTCCTCATGACATAGAAGGAGCTGGAAGTGGCGGTGATGGAACCTCCGGGACGGTTCATGCGGCTCATCTTACGCGGTCAGAGATTGAGGGTGGATGGTCCGGCGGACACTTTCTGCTCCTCCATTGGGAATGAGATTGTTTTCTTGGTGTCTGGGAAGCAAAGAATTTATGCAGTGCCTTAGTCAGATGCAGTGAGCTCCTCCTCCTCCTCCTCTCCAGATCCTGCCGGCGCGCTCACCTCTAGCACACTCAGATCTTGTGTTCACCGCGCTCCTGCCATGGGTGCCGACATACACGCGGCACAGCACTTGCTTCACTATGGGATCTGACCTCTTTATACTTCAGATAATAAAACAAGTTGGAAAAAGTGTGCTCTGTGAATCCTTTATCAGCAGAAAGTCGGTGATTGGCCCTGATTGCACAGACTTCAGCCTGGAATAGAGCCACCTGTACAGTCCCGGCCAATCAATGCCTCAGCAGATCCCTTCATCCCCAGTATGTTAACCCCTCCCACCCAGCTCCGGAACGTGGCGGGAGGTTGGAGGATCGGTGATCATGTGACCACTGTGATTGGCCCTGATTGCACAGACTTCAGCCTGGAATAGAGCCGCCTGTACAGTCCCGGCCAATCAATGCCTCAGCAGATCCCTTCATCCCCAGTATGTTAACCCCTCCCACCCAGCTCCGGCACGTGGCGGGGGGTTGGAGGATCGGTGATCATGTGACCACTGTGATTGGCCCTGATTGTGCAGACTTCAGCCTGGAATAGAGCCGCCTGTACAGTCCCGGCCAATAAATGCCTCAGCAGATCCCTCCACACCCTTCATCCCCAGTATGTTAACCCCTCCCACCCAGCTCCGGCACATGGGGGGGGGGGGGGGGTTGGAGGATCGGTGATCATGTGACCACTGTGATTGGCCCTGATTGTGCAGACTTCAGCCTGGAATAGAGCCGCCTGTACAGTCCCGGCCAATCAATGTCTCAGCAGATCCCTTCATCCCCAGTATGTTAACCCCTCCCACCCAGCTCCACGTGGGGGGGGGTGGAGGATAAGTGGTCATGTGACCACTGTGATTGGCTGTCACATGTCTTAGGAGATGACAGCTATTCTCAGTGCTATGTGCGCACACTTGGCACAGACCCTCGGCCGCCCAGTGACACATATATGTAACGTAGGTATTAAGGCCCACCCTTCTGCTACTGGACATACGTGTTACATGGATGTCGACAGGCTATGTAGATGGTAATGGGTGTGGATGTCTGTAAACAAGCTGCTAGAAGGCCTCACTACTACTTGAACCTTGTTGAAAGACTGCTGAATCCCACACAGACTTGTTGTAAAGTGACAGTTCGACCAACCTTCCCCCCCCCCCCCATTAAGTTCTGAGAGTATGTGTTTATTCACACACGGAGCATTGCTGTGATTGACAGCAGCGACAGCCAATGAGGAGGGAGAGTCCCCCGAGAGGCGAGGCTCTCCTGCACATGGCTGGATGGAGGTGGGGCTCAGGGAGGCATTAGGGGGCGCTGCTGCACACAGTTCTGTCCCTTCATGCATAGAAGGAGCCTTTACAGCCACTTTTCATCAACAAAGGTCCCTAAACCTGGCTGGAGGTGTGAGGAACACCCGGTGATGGCCTCCTGTATTCACTGTATACAAGCCGGAGCCCCATGTAGGAGGGTGCGTGTGCTAGCGGACATGGACCTCGGGCGTGTTCAGTGCTCTGCACGGAGGTGACCCCCAAGGATACTCTGCATGGAGGTGACCCCCCAAGGATACTCTGCATGGAGGTGACCCCCCATGGATCTCCGGCACGGAGGTGACCCCCAAGGACACTCTGCACGGAGGTGACCCCCAAGGATACTCTGACCCCCCCCCCCCCGAGGATGCCCACCACGGAGGTGTCCACCATGGATGCCCGCCACGGAGGTGTCCACCTTGGATGGCCGCCACGGAGGTGTCCCCCATGGATGCTGAGCATGGAGGTGACCCCCCGAGGATGCCCGCCACGGAGGTGTCCCCCGAGGATGCCCGGCATGGAGGTGACCCCCATGGATGCCCAGCATGGAGGTGACCCCCCCCCCCCCCCGAGGATGCCCGCCACGGAGGTGTCCACCATGGATGCCCGGCACGGAGGTGACCCCCCCCCCCCCCCGAGGATGCCCGCCACTGAGGTGTCCACCATGTATGCCCAGCACGGAGGTGACCCCCCCCCCCCCCCCCCGAGGATGCCCGCCACTGAGGTGTCCACCATGGATGGCCGGCACGGAAGTGACCCACCGAGGATGTCCAGCACGGAGGTGACCCCCATGGATGCCCGGCACGGAGGTGTCCACCATGGATGCCCGGCACAGAGGTGACCCCCCCCCCCCGAGGATGCCCAGCACGGAGGTGACCCCCATGGATGCCCAGCACGGAGGTGGCCCCCCCGAGGATGCCCAGCACGGAGGTGACCCCCCGAGGATGCCCAGCACGGAGGTGGCCCCCATGGATGCCCAGCACGGAGGTGACCCCCATGGATGCCCGGCACATCATTCCTGGAGGCACACGTGGCAGTATGGCAGGATAATACCGCATGGAGTAATGTGCTGATAGTGGAAGACAAGCGGTTAATTAATGGGCGCGGCGGGTCATTATGAAGGGTATTATGGGTGGGTGTGGTCAGTATGAGCCAGCTCCTCCCCCTACAGGTGCACAAGGACAGAAATGTCATTCCCTGAGGCGGCACACCAGCAGATGTGGGACTACAAGTCCCATGAGCCATTGCAAGACTGCCAGCCACAGGTCTGACTCCCAGAGCGATGATGGGACTTGTAGTGCGGAGGTTGCCCACCCTGACCCCACTGTTCTCCTTACAAAACTGCGCCCCCTTGTGTCAGCGCTCCGTCTACCGCCAACTAACCAGGGAAGTGACCTCACTGCTCCTCCCAGGTCACCGACAGCCAATCACTGATGGGGCAGGGACAGGAGGTGCCCTGTCATTGGTGGAAGACTCTCACTTTCCTCATCCCCTCCTGGGCCCTCACTAGAGGCAGCCTCCTTCACACAAGGAGAGTATATTAGAGACCCCGCCCCCGACACAGGGGAGCCACACCTCTTCCTTCACACCAACCATTCTATGTACATGGAATATGCTGGCCCAGCTACTCTCATGGGAGTCTGTGCTGGCCCAGCTACTCTCATGGGAGTCTCTAACGGCTGTCTGTGCTGGTCCAGCTCCTCATGGGAGTCTCTAATGGCTGTCTGTGCTGGCCCAGCACCTCTCATGGGAGTCTGACTGTTGTGCTGGCTCAGCTCCTCATGGGAGTTAATGGCTGTCTGTGTTGGCCCAGATCCTCTGCTAAAAGTCTCCAATGACTGACTGTGCTGGCCCAGCTCCTCTCCTGGGAGTCTCCAATGGCTGCCTGTGCAGGTCCAGCTCCTCTCCTGGGAGGCCTAGCTGGCACGGCTCTTCCTCTCTGTGATGGACGGGAAGGATGAAGTCGGACACTTTGTAGTGGTGACACCTCTTCAGGAAATTCAGGAAACAGAAGAGGGCCACCTCCAGGTGCTGCAACCTCCCACTCAAATCCACCTTCTTCAGGGTGAGTGGCCCCAGGAGGGCGGGAGGAGCCAGCGTCAGCCGAGATCTCCAACACATCCTGGTTACAGCTGCAGAGAGAAAGATACATTGCGGGTGAATCCGACAGAGGGGACACTGCAAGTGAATCTTACATCCTACAGAGGGGACACTGCAAGTGAATCTTACATCCTACAGAGGGGACACTGCAAGTGAATCTTACATCCTACAGAGGAGACACTGCGGGTGAATCTTACATCCTACAGAGGAGACACTGCGGGTGAATCTTACATCCTACAGAGGGGACACTGCAAGTGAATCTTACATCCTACAGAGGGGACACTGCAAGTGAATCTTACATCCTACAGAGGGGACACTGCGGGTGAATCTTACATCCTACAGAGGAGACACTGCGGGTGAATCTTACATCCTACAGAGGGGACACTGCGGGTGAATCTTACATCCTACAGAGGAGACACTGCGGGTGAATCTTACATCCTACAGAGGAGACACTGCGGGTGAATCTTACATCCTACAGAGGGGACACTGCAAGTGAATCTTACATCCTACAGAGGGGACACTGCAAGTGAATCTTACATCCTACAGAGGGGACACTGCAGGTGAATCTTACATCCTACAGAGGGGACACTGCAAGTGAATCTTACATCCTACAGAGGGGACACTGCGGGTGAATCTTACATCCTACAGAGGGGACACTGCAAGTGAATCTTACATCCTACAGAGGGGACACTGCGGGTGAATCTTACATCCTACAGAGGGGACACTGCAAGTGAATCTTACATCCTACAGAGGGGACACTGCGGGTGAATCTTACATCCTACAGAGGGGACACTGCGGGTGAATCTTACATCCTACAGAGGGGACACTGCAAGTGAATCTTACATCCTACAGAGGGGACACACTGCGGGTGAATCTTACATCCTACAGAGGGGACACACTGCGGGTGAATCTTACATCCTACAGAGGAGACACTGCAAGTGAATCTTACATCCTACAGAGGGGACACTGCAAGTGAATCTTACATCCTACAGAGGAGACACTGCAAGTGAATCTTACATCCTACAGAGGAGACACTGCGGGTGAATCTTACATCCTACAGAGGAGACACTGCGGGTGAATCTTACATCCTACAGAGGAGACACTGCGGGTGAATCTTACATCCTACAGAGGGGACACTGCGGGTGAATCTTACATCCTACAGAGTGTCTTGGAAATTCGCTTTAACGAATTTCTCCTTACCGTGAGTACTCGCAGTTGGATGCGCAGAAATCCCCCATAAAGCTGTGCGAATCTCGCTTACCACGACTGCAGCCAAACTACACGATTCCTGCCCATCCAAATACTTTGGCTCTGTTGAGATGTGGGGGAATTAGAGCTCCGTTACCCTAGAATGATCAAACGACACTCTCAGGATGATGGTTGCAATTCACATCAAGGCTGGTTTTCAGACCCACCTCTCTGTTTTATTAAAAATACACACATGCCCCCCACATGAATAAAGTCAATCCCCTCCCACCGAACAATGCAATGGGGAGTGCCTATACACAGGATGTACATTCCGATTGGAGCATAGCCTTTCCTATTATCTATCACTGGTCCTCCCCCATGAGCCTTCTGTGGTCAGCAGACTTCCTCCCCTTCCCATGAGCCCTCTGTGGAGAGCATATCTCCTCCCCTTCCCCCCCATGAGCCATCTGAGGTCATATTTCCTGTCCTACTAGCTTCTATTGGTATGTAAATTCTTTGTACAAGCATTCCCTAGAAATATCAGTCTGTACCTGGATGGGCCCGATACGATCTTTATTAAAACACATCCATCCAGATACAGTTCAGGTCGGTAATGGGTTGTAAGATATGCATAAGCCTACACGTGGAGTTCACACCGCTTGGCGCCTTGCGTTATGAAGCCCACGTGGTACCATGCTGCTGATATGTGGATACAGGCCCGTGGTCTACTGACAGCGGCATTCGCATCAAATGGTGGTATACACGCCGGTCTATAAGCGCAGATCTGCCATCTCATCCATTACCGAGCTGAGTACTGTAATACATACATTGTACATGGATGGCCCAATTGCAGCCTTCAGAGCTTTAATTATACACACCAGAGACATATGAATAACACGAATATATGACACATTTAAAGTTCGACCAACAATACAAAATTTCCATGACAAGAGGGCACACTGCAAGTGAATCTTACATCCTACAGAGGAGACACTGCGGGTGAATCTTACATCCTACAGAGGAGACACTGCGGGTGAATCTTACATCCTACAGAGGAGACACTGCGGGTGAATCTTACATCCTACAGAGGGGACACTGCGGGTGAATCTTACATCCTACAGAGGGGACACTGCAAGTGAATCTTACATCCTACAGAGGAGACACTGCGGGTGAATCTTACATCCTACAGAGGAGACACTGCGGGTGAATCTTACATCCTACAGAGGAGACACTGCGGGTGAATCTTACATCCTACAGAGGGGACACTGCAAGTGAATCTTACATCCTACAGAGGAGACACTGCGGGTGAATCTTACATCCTACAGAGGGGACACTGCGGGTGAATCTTACATCCTACAGAGGAGACACTGCGGGTGAATCTTACATCCTACAGAGGGGACACTGCGGGTGAATCTTACATCCTACAGAGGAGACACTGCGGGTGAATCTTACATCCTACAGAGGGGACACTGCGGGTGAATCTTACATCCTACAGAGGAGACACTGCGGGTGAATCTTACATCCTACAGAGGGCACACTGCGGGTGAATCTTACATCCTACAGAGGGCACACTGCGGGTGAATCTTACATCCTACAGAGGAGACACTGCGGGTGAATCTTACATCCTACAGAGGGGACACTGCAAGTGAATCTTACATCCTACAGAGGGGACACTGCGGGTGAATCTTACATCCTACAGAGGGGACACTGCAAGTGAATCTTACATCCTACAGAGGGCACACTGCAAGTGAATCTTACATCCTACAGAGGGCACACTGTGGGTGAATCTTACATCCTACAGAGGAGACACTGCGGGTGAATCTTACATCCTACAGAGGAGACACTGCAAGTGAATCTTACATCCTACAGAGGGCACACTGTGGGTGAATCTTACATCCTACAGAGGAGACACTGCGGGTGAATCTTACATCCTACAGAGGAGACACTGCGGGTGAATCTTACATCCTACAGAGGGCACACTGCGGGTGAATCTTACATCCTACAGAGGGGACACTGCGGGTGAATCTTACATCCTACAGAGGGCACACTGCGGGTGAATCTTACATCCTACAGAGGGCACACTGCGGGTGAATCTTACATCCTACAAAGGGCACACTGCGGGTGAATCTTACATCCTACAGAGGGCACACTGCGGGTGAATCTTACATCCTACAGAGGAGACACTGCGGGTGAATCTTACATCCTACAGAGGAGACACTGCAAGTGAATCTTACATCCTACAGAGGGCACACTGCAAGTGAATCTTACATCCTACAGAGGGGACACTGCAAGTGAATCTTACATCCTACAGAGGAGACACTGCGGGTGAATCTTACATCCTACAGAGGGCACACTGCGGGTGAATCTTACATCCTACAGAGGGGACACTGCGGGTGAATCTTACATCCTACAAAGGGCACACTGCGGGTGAATCTTACATCCTACAGAGGGCACACTGCGGGTGAATCTTACATCCTACAGAGGGGACACTGCAAGTGAATCTTACATCCTACAGAGGGGACACTGCAAGTGAATCTTACATGCTACAGAGGGGACACTGCAGGTGAATCTTACATCCTACAGAGGGGACACTGCAGGTGAATCTTACATCCTACAGAGGGCACACTGCGAGTGAATCTTACATCCTACAGAGGAGACACTGCGGGTGAATCTTACATCCTACAGAGGAGACACTGCGGGTGAATCTTACATCCTACAGAGGGCACACTGCGGGTGAATCTTACATCCTACAGAGGGCACACTGCAAGTGAATCTTACATCCTACAGGGGGGACACTGCTGTGACGATTGCGGCATCAGACCCCAGCCGTTCTCACCAAACTCGTGACCGAAGGACTAGCCAATCTAAAACCGCGCTGTCACATGCGTAACAATGCCACGCCCAGCTGTACTCTGCACACAGATTTTCCAGCTAATGGACCACAATCTGTGTATCTGCAGCCTGGGAGCGATTGTTACTGGGTCAGGTTAATTACGCAATTAACCCTTCACACTGCCACCACCTCCTTTTTGTATAGAGAAAGAGGAAACTCGGCAATATCAGTAATAACACTATGATGATTGGATAATCGTCTGTATGCCACTGTCACCGCAGGCAGGGTATACAGAGGGTTAAACACACAGTAGCGCTCTTCAGAGGCAGGGGTTCGTAGTTTGCATTAAAGAGCTTTAGAAACAGTTCAACACTTTCAGAAAGTAAGATTTATTAATAAAATGTCAAAAGGGTACAATAAAAATATTAACAGAAAAAGACGTAACCAATATATATAAATATACAGAGAACAATAACACAGCAAAGAGAAAACAGAAAGGAATTTAGATAGATAAAGTACTTGCCAAAAGCCTTGGGTTAAGCAGCTTTCACGTTTCAGAGCAGAAGGGCGCCTTATCTCACAAAGTTGGTTCCTGATGTTAAAAGGGAGATTTCTTCAACTTTGCTCAACTCAGCTTTTTATTTAGCTTTAAGCATAACAGCCTTTTTCTAGGAACTCAGCAGGGTGTCTCCCTGAAGCAGAGAACCAATCGCCTCATTTGGGGAGGGAGTTGTAGGCAGGAAGCTCAGGTTTTGACCAAAGCCCTCACAAATTATACTATGGTCAATAACTTTTCCTAGGTACATTTCACATTCCACCCACAAGTAGATTAATCCGCAGAATCATCTGCTGAACGTCTAGATATGAAATATGACATACCTGCTGGGACGGTTAAGGAGATGTCATTTACTGCTCTCCTGGAGCTGTCAGCTAGGGGGTGTAATATATCAGACGACTTGTATTAAAGTGAGCCGTCCGAATATGTGCTCCATGTTTGTGTAATTATTTCCTATTTGGAGATATAAAATTATATGGAAAAGTGAGTTTTTAAATGTAAGTCTGTTTCACAGCTAGCTGGAATGTCTTTTGAAGCTCAGTGAGGGCTTGGTTTATGGCTTTACGATGTCCCAGACTGAGCAGCTAACAGACATCCGGGCACCACCTAGGTTGGGGTTTTATAGCCCTCGAGCTCTCCTACTGAGCTTGACTGCCTGTGACCTCTGCCTCATCCAGACCACATGTCACTCAACAGAGAGGGAGGGGCATGAGGGAAGAGGAAGAGATACAAGATGCAGGGTTTGGAGCAAAATGGATGACCGCGTCCATCTCTGTGTGCATGAATGCTACAACTGCGGGTGAATCTTACATCCTACAGAGGAGACACTGCGGGTGAATCTTACAGCCTACAGAGGGGACACTGCGGGTGACTCTTACATCCTACAGAGGAGACACTGCGGGTGAATCTTACATCCTACAGAGGGGACACTGCGGGTGAATCTTACATCCTACAGAGGGGACACTGCGAGTGACTCTTACAGCCTACAGAGGGGACACTGCGGGTGAATCTTACATCCTACAGAGGGCACACTGCGAGTGAATCTTACATACTACAGAGGAGACACTGCGGGTGAATCTTACATCCTACAGAGGGGACACTGCGAGTGAATCTTACATCCTACAGAGGGGACACTGCGGGTGAATCTTACATCCTACAGAGGAGACACTGCGGGTGAATCTTACATCCTACAGAGGGGACACTGCGGGTGAATCTTACATCCTACAGAGGGGACACTGCGAGTGACTCTTACAGCCTACAGAGGGGACACTGCGGGTGAATCTTACATCCTACAGAGGGGACACTGCGGGTGAATCTTACATCCTACAGAGGGGACACTGCGAGTGAATCTTACATACTACAGAGGAGACACTGCGGGTGAATCTTACAGCCTACAGAGGGGACACTGCGAGTGAATCTTACATACTACAGAGGGGACACTGCGGGTGAATCTTACATCCTACAGAGGGCACACTGCAAGTGAATCTTACATCCTACAGAGGGCACACTGCAAGTGAATCTTACATGCTACAGAGGGGACACTGCAGGTGAATCTTACATCCTACAGAAGGGACACTGCAGGTGAATCTTACATCCTACAGAAGAGACACTGCGGGTGAATCTTACATCCTACAGAGGAGACACTGCAAGTGAATCTTACATCCTACAGAAGGGACACTGCAGGTAAATCTTACATCCTACAGAAGAGACACTGCGGGTGAATCTTACATCTTGCAGAGGAGACACTGCGGGTGATTCTTACATCTTACAGAGGGGACACTGCAAGTGAATCTTACATCCTACAGAGGGGACACTGCGGGTGAATCTTACATCCTACAGAGGGGACACTGCGGGTGAATCTTACATCCTACAGAGGAGACACTGCGGCTGAATCTTACATCCTACAGAGGAGACACTGCGGCTGAATCTTACATCCTACAGAGGGCACACTGCGGGTTAATCCTACATCCTACAGAGGAGACACTGCGGGTGAATCTTGCAGAGGAGACACTGCAGGTGAATCTTACATCCTACAGACGGCACACTGCAAGTGAATCTTACATCCTACAGAGGGGACACTGCGGGTGAATCTTACATCCTACAGAGGAGACACTGCGGGACAATCTTACATCCTACAGAGGAGACACTGCGGGTGAATCTTACATCCTACAGACGGCACACTGCGGGTGAATCTTACATCCTACAGACGGCACACTGCGGGTGATTCTTTCATCCTACAGAGGAGACACTGCGGGTGAATCTTACATCCTACAGAGGAGACACTGCGGGTGAATCTTACATCCCACAGAGGGAACACTGTGGGTGAATCTTACATCCCACAGGGGGAACACTGCCAGTGAATCTTACATCCTACAGAGGTGACACTGCGGGTGAATCTTACATCCCACAGAGGGAACACTGCGGTTGAATCTTACATCCTACAGAGGGGACACTGCGGGTGAATCTTACATCCTACAGAGGGAACACTGCGGGTGAATCTTACATCCGACAGAGGGAACACTGCGGGTGAATCTTACATCCTACAGAGGGAACACTGCAAGTGAATCTTACATCCTACAGAGGGCACACTGCAGGTGAATCTTACATCCTACAGAAGAGACACTGCGGTTGAATCTTACATCCGACAGAGGGAACACTGCGGGTGAATCTTACATCCGACAGAGGGAACACTGCGGGTGAATCTTACATCCTACAGAGGGAACACTGCAGGTGAATCTTACATCCTACAGAGGAGACACTGCAAGTGAATATTACATTTTACAGAGGGAACACTGCAAGTGAATCTTACATCCTACAGAGGAGACACTGCGGGTGAATCTTACATCCTACAGAGGAGACACTGCGGGTGAATCTTACATCCGACAGAGGGAACACTGCGGGTGAATCTTACATCCTACAGAGGGAACACTGCAAGTGAATCTTACATCCTACAGAGGGCACACTGCAGGTGAATCTTACATCCTACAGAAGAGACACTGCGGGTGAATCTTACATCTTGGAGAGGAGACACTGCAAGTGAATCTTACATCCTACAGAGGGCACACTGAGTGAATCTTACATCCTACAGAGGGCACACTGTGAGTGAATCTTACATCCTACAGAGGAGACACTGCGGGTGAATCTTACATCCTACAGAGGAGACACTGCGGGTGAATCTTACATCCTACAGAGGGGACACTGCGGGTGAATCTTACATCCTACAGAGGGGACACTGCGGGTGAATCTTACATCCTACAGAGGGGACACTGCGGGTGAATCTTACATCCTACAGAGGGGACACTGCGGGTGAATCTTACATCCTACAGAGGAGACACTGCGGGTGAATCTTACATCCTACAGAGGAGACACTGCGGGTGAATCTTACATCCTACAGAGGGGACACTGCAAGTGAATCTTACATCCTACAGAGGAGACACTGCGGGTGAATCTTACATCCTACAGAGGGAACACTGCGGGTGAATCTTACATCCTACAGAGGGGACACTGCGGGTAAATCCTACAGAGGAGACACTGCGGGTGAATCTTACATCCTACAGAGGGCACACTGCGGGTGAATCTTACATCCTACAGAGGGCACACTGCCAGTGAATCTTACATCCTACAGAGGAGACACTGCGGGTGAATCTTACATCCTACAGACGGCACACTGCGGGTGAATCTTACATCTTACAGAGGGCACACTGCCAGTGAATCTTACATCCTACAGAGGGAACACTGCGGGTGAATCTTACATCCTACAGAGGAGACACTGCAGGTGAATCTTACATCCTACAGAGGAGACACTGCGGGTGAATCTTACATCCCACAGAGGGAACACTGTGGGTGAATCTTACATCCTACAGAGGGAACACTGCGGGAGAATCTTACATCCTACAGAGGGAACACTGCGGGAGAATCTTACATCCTACAGAGGGGACACTGCGGGTTAATCCTACAGAGGAGACACTGCAAGTGAATATTACATTTTACAGAGGGAACACTGCAAGTGAATCTTACATCCTACAGAGGAGACACTGCGGGTGAATCTTACATCCTACAGAGGAGACACTGCGGGTGAATCTTACATCCGACAGAGGGAACACTGCGGGTGAATCTTACATCCTACAGAGGGAACACTGCAAGTGAATCTTACATCCTACAGAGGGCACACTGCAGGTGAATCTTACATCCTACAGAAGAGACACTGCGGGTGAATCTTACATCTTGGAGAGGAGACACTGCAAGTGAATCTTACATCCTACAGAGGGCACACTGAGTGAATCTTACATCCTACAGAGGGCACACTGTGAGTGAATCTTACATCCTACAGAGGAGACACTGCGGGTGAATCTTACATCCTACAGAGGGGACACTGCGGGTGAATCTTACATCCTACAGAGGGGACACTGCGGGTGAATCTTACATCCTACAGAGGGGACACTGCGGGTGAATCTTACATCCTACAGAGGGGACACTGCGGGTGAATCTTACATCCTACAGAGGAGACACTGCGGGTGAATCTTACATCCTACAGAGGAGACACTGCGGGTGAATCTTACATCCTACAGAGGGGACACTGCAAGTGAATCTTACATCCTACAGAGGAGACACTGCGGGTGAATCTTACATCCTACAGAGGAGACACTGCGGGTGAATCTTACATCCTACAGAGGGGACACTGCGGGTTAATCCTACAGAGGAGACACTGCGGGTGAATCTTACATCCTACAGAGGGCACACTGCGGGTGAATCTTACATCCTACAGAGGGCACACTGCCAGTGAATCTTACATCCTACAGAGGAGACACTGCGGGTGAATCTTACATCCTACAGACGGCACACTGCGGGTGAATCTTACATCCTACAGAGGAGACACTGCAGGTGAATCTTACATCCTACAGAGGAGACACTGCGGGTGAATCTTACATCCCACAGAGGGAACACTGTGGGTGAATCTTACATCCTACAGAGGGAACACTGCGGGAGAATCTTACATCCTACAGAGGGAACACTGCGGGAGAATCTTACATCCTACAGAGGGAACACTGCGGTTGAATCTTACATCCTACAGAGGAGACACTGCGGGAGAATCTTACATCCTACAGAGGGGACACTGCGGGAGAATCTTACATCCTACAGAGGGAACACTGCGGTTGAATCTTACATCCTACAGAGGAGACACTGCGGGAGAATCTTACATCCTACAGAGGGGACACTGCAGGAGAATCTTACATCCTACAGAGGGAACACTGCGGGTGAATATTACATTTTACAGAGGGAACACTGCGGGTGAATCTTACATCCTACAGAGGGGACACTGCGGGTGAATCTTACATCCCACAGAGGGAACACTGCGGGTGAATCCTACATCCGACAGAGGGAACACTGCGGGTGAATCTTACATCCTACAGAGGGAACACTGCGGGTGAATATTACATTTTACAGAGGGAACACTGCAAGTGAATCTTACATCCCACAGAGGGAACACTGCAGTTGAATCCTACATCCGACAGAGGGAACACTGCGGGTGAATCTTACATCCTACAGAGGGGACACTGCAAGTGAATCTTATAGAGAGGAAAAGGGGGTCAGTGGGGGGAGTTATGTACACAGTGGGAGGATGGGGGGCAGGTTTGTACACGGGGGGGACAGTGGGGGGATGGTGGGAAGGTATGTACACAGTGGGGGGATGGGGAGGAGTTATGTACACAGTGGGTGGATGGGGAGGAGTTATATACACAGTGGGGGGATGGGGAGGAGTTATGTACACAGTAGGGGGATGGGGGGCAGTTATGTACACAGGGGGGCAGTGGGGGGGAGTTATGTACATGGGGGGGTTATGTACGGGGGGGGATTGGGGGCAGTTATGTACACAGGGGGGCAGTTATATACCTGGGGGGATGGGGGGCAGTTATGTTCACAATGGGGGAGGGGTAGTGGGGGGGAGTTATGTACACGGGGGGAATGGGGAGGAGTTATGTACACGGGGGGCAGTGGGGGGGGGGTTATGTACACGGGGGGTGCAGTGGGGGGATGGGGGGCTGTTATGTACACATAGGGGACAGTGGGGGGATGGTAGGGACAGTTACATATACGGGGGTGTCACTGACATTTAGGCGGGGATGACTCCCCGGCTCCTCCCCCCTATTATGTTGTTAAAGAAAATTCTCCAACTGAGGCTATCAATGATTGGATGGAAACTGAGTTCCCGTCTTACTGCTCCACGGAGTGGGTGACCATGAAGAACAGAGTCTCAGCCATGCTTATCATTGCTGGTGAGTGGTATGAATGGACGTCTGAATCTAGCGACATTCAGAAGATGGAAATGGCAAAGTTCCTGAAGAGGGTGAAGCAAGTAAGGAAGGTTGTGGAGAATATGACCCAGGAAGCGGAATACTTCACAAACATGATATCTGCTTCTGTTAATGAAACGTCTCCAACCGCGCCTATCAATGGTTGGTATGAATGGGTGGTCATTGGGCTCCCGTCATACTGCTCCAATGCGTGGGTGACCTTGAAGAACAGAGGCTCCACACTCATGTTTGTAGGAAAGACGACTGAGAAGACTGAATCTAGGGAGATTCTGAAAATGGAAATGGAAAAGTTTATAGAGAAGGTGATGGAAACAAGGAAGGTTGTAGAGAATATGAGACAGGAAATAGTACAGTTTGGAATCATGAGATCTGATGATGTTAATCAAAATTCTCCAACTGCGACTATTTAATGGTTGGTATGAATGGATGGTCACTGAGCTCCCGTCATACTGCTCAACGGCGGAGGTGACCTTGAAGAACAGAGTCTCAACAATCCTCACCTATGTACGAAAGATGACTAAGAAGTTTGACTCTAAGAAGATTCAGATGATGGAAATGGAAAAGTTATTGGAGAAAGGTAAGAAAGTAAGGAAGGTTGTGGAGAATATGACACAGGTAATGGAACAAATTAGAAACACGACACCTGCTGTTGTTGATGAAAATTCTCCAACTGTGCCTATCAATGATTGGTATGAATGGACGGCCAATGGGCTCAAGTCGGAGTGCTTCAGGAGATGGAGGATCCTAAAGAAGAGAGTCTCACCGATTCTTATCAGTGCTGGTCATTGGTATGAATGGACGGCCAATGGGCTCAAGTCAGAGTGCTTCAGGAGGTGGACAGTCTTGAAGAACAGAGTCTCACCGATTCTTATCAGTGCTGGTCATTGGTATGAATGGACGGTCGCTGGGCTCAAGTCAGAGGGCTTCAGGAGGTGGACAGTCTTGAAGAACAGAGTCTCACCGATTCTTATCAGTGCTGGTCATTGGTATGAATGGACGGTCGCTGGGCTCAAGTCAGAGGGCTTCAGGAGGTGGACAGTCTTGAAGAACAGAGTCTCACCGATTCTTATCAGTGCTGGTCATTGGTATGAATGGATGGCCACTGGGCTCCAATCATAAAGCTCCAAAGCGTGGGTGACCTTGAAGAACAGAGCCACAGACATGATTTTGGAAATTGCTCTTCCGTTTGCAGGTATGTATGTAGAGAAAGGCTAAAAAAAGCTGGAACTCTTCTTGGCTTCTGGAGCCAAGAAGAGTTCTTTCCTTCTCTTCCAGGTTTTACCTTCCAAGACCAGGCCAAACCAGGGTCCTGGTTCAATCCCACGCCTGTGGCCCCTAAATCCCACAAACCTATAGACAAGTCCTCTTAAACATCCTGAAGGGACGCCCCCACTTTCCTAAGTGGGGGGGTGTCTGTTTGCCGTTGTGGACACCTGGTCTGCAAGAATCTCGGATGTTCAGGTAAGAGACGTGGTGCTCAGGGACTGCAAGCTAGAGTCTTGCTCTCTGCCCCCACACCCCGCTTCCTGTTGTCCAGCCTGCCTGTGTCCCTGCACAGACTAGCGGACCTCCATACTGCTCCTGCAGATCTGCTGACCCAAGGAGCCATTACCCTTGCACCAACAGAAGAAAGGTTTCCAGGTTTTACTCCAACCTTTTCCTTCTTCTAAAACCAAACAGACACATCTTCCCCCATACTGGATCTGACGGCTTTAGAAGAGAAGTATGGCCAAAGCTTGTTTGGCCATATGTCTCTTCTGGGTCACAGGAATGCATCAATTTTTGCACTCCTGTGACCCAGAATCAGCTGACAGCGGGCTAAAGTCCGCTGCTGGCTGACATCACAGAGCCACTTCAGGCTCTGGGAGAATCCCAACAATATTGTTGGGATCCACCCATCTGCCCGAGTGACAGCTGGCTCTGGCTCATGGCTGAGAGCTAAAGCCAGCTGCGCCCACTCCCCTCCATCCCAGTGAGTGCTGGAGGGGCAGAGCAGAGAGTCTCTAGGGGCTGCCTAAGGCTGGCCACAGAGGACTCGCTTTTTTTGATTAGCCAGTAGGCTGATCAAAAAAAGAGCCAAACGGATTCCTCCATCCACACAAGTGAGGTAGATGGAGGAATCCTCCCTGCTGGGACTTTGTATTCTGACAGCGGGACTCCTCTGATGTCAGAATACATTGATCAGTGACTGCAGCCGTTGATCAAAAAATGTTTTCCAGCTTTCCTGTTCAACAGAACCTTTTGTGATCAGCCAGCAGGCAGATCGAAAAGAGTCAAACAGATTCCTCCATCCACACACAAGTGAGGTAGATGGAGGAATCCTCCCTGCTGGGACTTTGTATTCTGACAGCGGGACTTCTCTGATGTCAGAATACATTGATCAGCGACTGCAGCCGATTGGCTGCAGCCGTTGATCAAAAAACGTTTTCCAGCTTTCCTGTTCAACAGAACTTGATCTAATGATTGACTTCTGTTGAACGGGGATGGCCATACATGGATCGACATTTGGCCGGTCTCTGCTCAATTCCGATCCATCTATGGCCAGATCCAGTATGGGACAGATGCCTACATTTGGTTTTGTAACAAGGAAAAAGTTGGGAGTGAAAACCGGGAAATCTTTCTGCCGTTGGTACGATGGTGACAACTCCTTGGATCAACCGATCTGCCGGAGCAGCATGGAGAAGCGCCAGTCTGTGTGGGGACACAGGGAGGCTGGACAACAGGAAGTGGGGAGGGTGGGGGGAGAGCGGAACTCCAGCTTGTAGCCCCTGGACACCACGTCACTTACCCGAGCTTCTGAGATGCCTGCTGACCAGGTACCGCAACAACCAACAGACGTCCCCCCACTTAGGGAAATGGGGAACTCCTTTTAGGACTATTTAAGAGGACCTGTCTGCAGGTTTGGGGGGTTTATGGGCCCCAGGCTTGTGACTGAACCTGGCCCCTGGCTTAGGTCTGGTCCTGGAGGTTGAAACCTGGGAGGAGAAAAAACTCTTCTTGGCTTCAAAGGCTGGAGGAGTCTTTCCAGCTTTTTTAGGCTTTTTCTGTTAGTGAAAACAAAACTTTCACTGCCGGGGACGTTCTTCATGGAGATGTCTATGGGTCAGGGTTGGAAATCACCAAAGAGACCTTCACCATCACAAGACATGAGCTGCAAGTGGATTATACATCGCTGTTCCACCGATCAATGTCTCAGATGAAGAGTTCTCTGCATGTTCACAGACAGGACATTCAACGTAGGAAAGAACATGGACAATGTCAACGAACCCCTCCATGTCATAATGGAGAGCTGAAGGCAACATCTCTAAGTTCTATTGGATATCCTCCACCTCCCAAGCGCTTTGAGGGGACATAATGGATTTACCCTGCTCAGCGGGGGCGGGCCTCAGAGAACAGAGGCCAAATATGGGCAGTACAGAGGCTAAGTGGTTAGCCTTGCAGCACTGGGGTCATCGGTTCAAATCCTGACCAAGACACTATCTGCATGGAGTTTGTATGTTCTACCTGTGCTTGCGTGGGTTTCCTCCAGGTACTCCGGTTTCCTCCCACACTTCAAAGACATGCTACCTAGTGCTGGTGGTGCAGTGGTTAGCACACCTGCTTTGCAAGCAGTAGACTCGGGTTGGATTCCCGGCCAACACAATCTCCAAATTCTTTGAGCCCCCAGGGAGGAAAGCGCTATACAAGTCCTACGCTGAGGATATATTAGAGGTGGAATCAACGTTCTACTGAATGGAATGAAGCGAATGTGTCGCATGTTTGAGGGAGAATGAAAATCTTCCCCCAGAATCTTTAGAAGCCGAAGACACCAACCGACAGAAGACGCTCAGTCCTCGCCGTGTCCATCACATGACAGGGACTTCCTGCACAGACGTCCCCCCAGCAGGAAGATGACACTGACATGTGACCATCCTGCAACTCACAGACATCTCTACTGACCTATTGGACACCACTGAGTTACACTGCTCTGCGGGGGCGGGACTTACAGCACAGAGGCCGCCCATGCTGAGCCATTATTAGTGCCAGAATAAAAGATTCCACCAAAATTCTGGAAGCGAATGTGTGCTACTTCTGTATAGAGTTGGTTTTTTCTCATGCTCGGGTATAAAAGGTGTGAATCATTTCTTTCTTCCAGGTGAATATGTAGTACTGACTCTGACATCTGTAGATTCCCATTTACACCCGGCAGCTGCACTTCACCTGTTTTCAGCGTTGTCCCTAAATTGTATTGTAATCCAAAAATGGTTTTATTTCTAGCTTTGGATAGAGTGGGGGAGGATTAGGACCCCTGTCAGGTTTCTTCTGCTCTCTGGGGCCCCATTAGAGAGATTTCCCTCACTTCCTGTCCTGGTGACAACGATTTTACACATTTTTATGACTCAAGTCTTATCATAAACGGGACAAATTATAGAAGAAAAAAGTGACGTATATTAAAAGACAAAACTTTTCCTTTTGATTTCAGGCAGAATGAGGGGTTCGGGGTTTTCTGTGTTCAGAAGATTTCCCTTCACTTCCTGTTCTATAAACACAACAAAAAGTGAAAGGAAATCTCTCCAAAATGTGAGGAAATCTCTCAGTTTTCACTGGAACCGGTGTCCCCATTGGAAGATTTCCCCTCGATTCCTTTTATAAAATATTGGATTTCCCATCACTTTCTGTCTCGGTGACACCAGGGCAGATAGAGGGTGGATCTTCCCAGCGGGGACACAGACTCCACCATAAACCTGACGGGGTCTAACTCTTCTCCACTCCATCCAAAAAAAAAAATGAATTGATTTCGGAGATCCTGGAGGTTTTTCCCCGCCGCGGTTTTTGTTAAAGATATAAAATAATGAGGCTTATGGGGCATTTTTTGGTACAACAAGTCCAGGATAGGAGGGAGGAGCTTCTGTAGCTCTTGGCAGACATTTATTGTCCATTAAAATGTTTCAAAAATGTCAAATAAAAATCGAAAACAAACCAATTTAATAAAAATAAAATGGAAATCCATTTGTTAATCAAGAGGTCACATGACTACTATTCAGCGCTGTATCCCAGACTCTGAGACGATCGGCAGCTTCTGATGTGGGGGGAGGGGGGTACCCCATCCCATTGGCCCGGCCATGCCTGTTGGACTCAGCCTATCCCTAGGAAGGACTACACCCCGCCGCTGCCACCACAGGACAAGAGGAAGGACTGGGGACATCAGAAGGCCTTTGGAAGAACAGAAGTGGAATTGTAGGCGGCTGCTTTCTAGAAATGGAAGAATATTGGGGAATAAGCGCTAAGCTGTCCTATCTATCCTCCTCCCCCGACACCCTGAACTCACCTTCACCGAATGTTCATCTCTGACCCAGACAGAGGCTGATCGATCGTTTCCTCATCTCATCCCTCAGTCACTATGTCTGCAAGACGAACAAGAAGACCTTGGTCAGCCATAGACATCAACCTCCTTCATCTCCTTCTACACATCACACACATGGACAGATGAGTGACAGCCGTCCATACACGGCTCAGCAAACACTGGGATAGGGCCATCTACAGGTGAAACTCCAAAAATGAGAATCTGGTGCATTCATTCATTCATTCATTCATTTATTTCAGTGCAGCAACTTAAAAGGTGAAACTAATATATGAGACTCATTACATGCAAAGCAAGATAGTTCAAGCCGTGATTTGTCATCATTGTGATGATTATGGTTTACAGCTCATGAAAACCCCAAATCCACAATCTCAGAAAATGAGAATATTGTGAAAAGGTGGAATAATCTCGGCTCAAAGTGTCCCACTCTAATCAGCTCATTCAGCCATAACACCTGCAAAGGGTTCCTGAGCCTTTAAATGGTCTCTCAGTCTGGTTCAGTAAGAATCACAATCATGGGAAAGACTGCTGACCTGACACCATCACTGACACCCTCCATAAGGAGGGAAAGCCTCAAAAGGGAATTGCAGAAGAAGTTGGAGGTTCCCAAAGTGCTGTATCAAAGCACATTAATAGAAAGTTATGTGGAAGGGAAAAGTGTGGAAGAAAAAAGGTGCACAAGCAGCAGGGATGACCGCAGCCTGGAGAGGATTGTCAGGAAAAGGCCATTCAAAAGTGTTGGGGACTTTCACAAGGAGTGGACTGAGGCTGGAGTCAGTGCATCAAGAGCCACCACACACAGATGGATCCTGGACATGGGCTTCAAATGTCGTATTCCTCTTGTCAAGCCGCTCCTGAACAACAAACAACGTCAGAAGCATCTTACCTGGGCTAAAGAAAAACAGTCCTGGTCTGCTGCTCAGTGGTCCAAATTCCTCTTTTCTGATGAGAGCAACTTTTGCATCTCATTTGGAAACCAAGGACTCCGAGTATGGAGGAAGAATGGAGAGGCCCAAGGACCCCGAGTATGGAGGAAGAACGGAGAGGCCCAAGGACCCAGAGTATGGAGGAAGAATGTAGAGGCCCAAGGACCCCGAGTATGGAGGAAGAACGGAGAGGCCCAAGGACCCCGAGTATGGAGGAAGAATGGAGAGGCCCAAGGACCCCGAGTATGGAGGAAGAATGGAGAGGCCCAAGAACCCCGAGTATGGAGGAAGAATGGAGAGGCCCAAGGACCCGGAGTATGGAGGAAGAATGGAGAGGCCCAAGGACCCGGAGTATGGAGGAAGAATGGAGAGGCACAAGGACCCCGAGTATGGAGGAAGAATGGAGAGGCACAAGGACCCCGAGTATGGAGGAAGAATGGAGAGGCACAAGGACCCCAAGTGTGGAGGAAGAATGGAGAGGCCCAAGGACCCCGAGTATGGAGGAAGAATGGAGAGGCCCAAGGACCCCGAGTATGGAGGAAGAATGGAGAGGCACAAGGACCCGGAGTATGGAGGAAGAATGGAGAGGCCCAAGGACCCGGAGTATGGAGGAAGAATGGAGAGGCACAAGGACCCCGAGTATGGAGGAAGAATGGAGAGGCACAAGGACCCCGAGTATGGAGGAAGAATGGAGAGGCACAAGGACCCCAAGTGTGGAGGAAGAATGGAGAGGCCCAAGGACCCCGAGTATGGAGGAAGAATGGAGAGGCCCAAGGACCCCGAGTATGGAGGAAGAATGGAGAGGCCCAAGGACCCCGAGTATGGAGGAAGAATGGAGAGGCACACACTGCAAGATGCTTGAAGTCCAGTGTGAAGTTTCCACAGTCTGTGTTGATTTGGGGAGCCATGTCATCTGCTGGTGTTGGTCCTCTGTGCTTCATTAAGTCCAGGGTCACCGCAGCCGTCTACCAGGAGATTTTGGAGCACTTCATGCTTCCTTCAGCAGACGAGCTTTATGGGGACGCTGACTTCATTTTCCAGCAGGACTTGGCACCTCCCACACTGCCAAAAGCACCAAAACCTGGTTCAATGACCGTGGGATTACTGTGCTTGATTGGCCAGCAAACTCGCCTGACCTGAACCCCATAGAGAATCTATGGGGCATTGCCAAGAGAAAGATGAGAGACATGAAACCGAACAATGCAGAAGAGCTGAAGGCAGCTATTGAAGCATCCTGGTCTTCCATAACACCTCAGCAGTGCCACAGGCTGATAGCTTCCATGCCACGCCGCATTGAGGCAGTAATTGCTGCAAAAGGGGCCCCAACCAAGTACTGAGTACCTATGCAGCTTCTACTTTTCAGAGGTGCGATATTGTTCTATGTACAATCCGTGTTTTATTGATTGCATGGAATATTCTCATTTTCTGAGATTGTGGATTTGGGGGTTTCATGAGCTGTAAGCCATAATCATCACAATGATGACAAATCACGGCTGGAACTATCTTGCTTTGCATGGAATGAGTCTCATATATTAGTTTCACCTTTTAAGTTGCTGCACTGAAATCAATGAACTTTTGCACCATATTCTCATTTTTCGAGTTTCACCTGTATATGACTGACATGTGAGAACCCCTCCCCCGCCATACATTCTACATGGCCAAAAGTATGTGAACCCCTCCCCTCCAGATGATGGAGCTCAGGTGTCTCCAGTGAAGGGTCCTGGTAATCCTCCATCATACAAAGACATTGGAGACAATTGTGCTCTTCCAGCCTTGTGGTAACAGTTTGGTGAAGACCCTTTTCTGTCCCCCCATGACTGTCCCCCGTGTACAAAGCCAGCTCCATAAATACATGGATGACCAGTTTGGTGCGGAGGAACTCCAGTGTCCTGTACAGAGCCCTAACCACAACCCTACTTTTGCTATAAGGTCTTCTCACCCAACATCAGTACCTGGCCTCAACCCTACGGAACACGTCTGTCATAAGGTCTCCTCACCACAATAGTGTTCAGTAGGGGTGAGGTCATGGAGGAACTCGAATGTCCTGTACAGAGCCCTGACCTCTCCCTACTGAACACCTTTGGGGTGGAGTGTGGATGGTGAGCCAGGTCTTCTCACCCAACATCAGTACCTGCCCTCAACCCTACAGAACACGTCTGGCATGAAGTCTCCTCACCCCAATGGTGTTTAGTAGAGACACCCTCTAAGATCTTGTAGGAAACCTTCCCATAAGAGTGGAGGATGCTACAGGCACAAAGGGGGCAACTCCATATTCATGGCCATGAGGGAGGGGGGCCAACTCCATATTAATGGCCATGGCTCTGGAATGTGATATCAGAGTCTATGGAAGATGTATAGTAAGTTTATGGAAGGGTTGTAGAAGACCTATGGAAGATATACCCCCGTTAGTTGCTGTGGCAGCAGACAAAGGTGTACACATGCCGCAGTAGGAATTACACCCCCTGATGCTTTTGGTGGGGGCTACCGCCTGCCAATAGCATACTATTCAAGTAAATGGGGCCACTCTGCAAGCGGCCCGAAACTGCATGCTTCTTCGGGGTCCAAGGGGTTAAAGCAGGTGGTGAGAAAGCAACACAATGCTGCCTGCTTTAACCCCTTCTTTGCTGTACTGCACAAGGTTGCTGGGCACTTGCAGAGCGGTCTCATTCATTTGATTAGGTCATGCTTGGCAGGTGCTACACCCACCAACCATGACAGGGCGTATAAGTCCTGCTTCAGGCCGCAACATGTTTACACCTCTGGCCACTGCAGCTAAAGGGGGTACGGTTGGGGCGGGGGTGGTAAAATCATGCCTTAACTACGTGGTTTTACCACCCCCAACTGCAAATGTAAATTAACCCTTACTGTTCTTAGCCTATCTATGGAAGGTCTGTGGTCTCTATGGTGATCCTATGAAAGAACTGTAGTCTCTATGGCGATTGTTTGGAAGATCTGTGGTCTCTATGGTGATCCTGTAGACTTCAATGGGAGGTCTGTGGTCTCTATGGTGATCCTTTGAGAGGTCTCTGGTCTGTTATCTGATTCTATGGGAGGTCTGTGGTCTCCATGGTGATCCTATGGGAGGTCTGTGTTATTTATGGTGATTCTATGGGAGGTCTGTGGTCTCTATGGTGATTCTATGAAAGGTCTGTAGTCTCTATGGCGATCCAATGGGAGATCTGTGGTCTCTATGGTGATCCTATGGAATGTCTCTGGTCTCTATAGTGATCCCACGGAAGGTCTCTGGTCTCTATAGTGATCCCACGGAAGGTCTCTGGTCTCTATGGTGATCCTATGGGAGGTTTCTGGTCTCTATGGTGATCCTATAGGAGGTTTCTGGTCTCTATGGTCATCCTATGGAAGGTCTCTGGTCTCTATGGTGATCCTATGGAAGGTCTGTGGTCTCTAGGGTGATCCAATGGGAGATCTGTGGTCTCTATGGTAATTCTATGGGAGGTCTGAGGCCTCTATGGTAATTCTATGGGAGGTCTGTGGTCTCTATGGTGATCCTATGGGAAGTCTGTGGTACCTATGGTGATCCTATGGGAGGTCTGTGGTCTCTAGGGTGATCCTATGGGAGGTTTCTAGTCTCTATGGTGATCCTATGAGAGGTCTGTTGTATTTATGGTGATTCTATGGTCTCTATGGTGATCCTATGGGAGGTCTGTGGTCTCTACTGTGATCCTATGGAAGGTGTCTGGTCTCTATGGTAGGTTTCTAGTCTCTATGGTGATCCCATGAGAGGACTGTTGTATTTATGGTCATCCTATGGGAGGTTTCTAGTCTCTATGGTGATCCTATGGAAGGTCTCTGGTCTCTATGGTGATCCTATGGAAGATCTCTGGTCTCTATGGTGATCCTATGGGAGGTCTCTGGTCTCCATGGTAGGTCTCTGGTCTCTATGGTGATCCTATGGGAGGTTTCTTGTCTCTATGGTGATCCTATGGAAGGTCTCTGCTCTCTATGGTGATCCTATGAGAGATCTCTGGTCTCTATGGTAGATCTCTGGTCTCTATGGTGATCCTATGGGAGGTTTCTGGTCTCTATGGTGATCCTATGGGAGGTTTCTGGCCTCTATGGTGATCCTATGAGAGGTCTGTTGTATTTATGGTAATCCTATGGGAGGTTTCTAGTCTCTATGGTGATCCTATGGGAGGTCTGTTGTATTTATGGTGATCCTATGGAAGGTCTCTGGTCTCTATGGTGATCCTATGGGAGGTCTCTGGTCTCTATGGTCATCCTATGGAAGGTCTCTGGTCTCTATGGTCATCCTATGGAAGGTCTGTGGTCTCTATGGTGATCCTATGGAAGGTCTGTGGTCTCTATGGTCATCCTATGGAAGGTCTGTGGTCTCTATGGTGATCCTATGGAAGGTCTGTGGTCTCTATGGTGATCCTATGGAAGGTCTCTGGTCTCTATGGTGATCCTATGGAAGGTCTGTGGTCTCTATGGTGATCCTATGGGAGGTTTCTGGTCTCTATGGTGATCCTATGGAAGGTCTGTGGTCTCTATGGTGATCCTGTGGGAGGTCTCTGGTCTCTAGGGTGATCCTATGGGAGGTTTCTGGTCTCTATGGTGATCCTATGGGAGGTTTCTGGTCTCTATGGTGATCCTATGGGAGGTTCCTGGTCTCTATGGTGATCCAATGGGAGGTCTCTGGTCTCTATGGTGATCCTATGGTGTCTCTATGGAGATCCTATAGATTTCTATGGGGAATATACCCAGCGGCCTCCTTTGTGGCGAGGAGGGAAGAGGCCTTCAATACCCTCCAATCAGATTTCGCGGACGAGGCTACGTCAATCTACCAGGCAACCACTTCCCCGTGCGGCCAGGCTGGCCAATGAGAAAATAGTGTGAGGTGAGGCGGCAGCCAATGGGAGCGCAGGATGCGGGTGGGGAAGGAAGCGCCAATTTAATGCGTCTCTCTCTCTTGCTCTCCCCGGACAAGATGGCGGCCGCGGCTTTGTTTGTGCTGAGCGCCGTGTGAGGGGGGAGGGGAGGAGCCCGGCCTGGGGAGTCTCACTTCTCTGTCTTCATCCTCTGCCTGCCCGGGAATGGACGGACGTCGGTGAGAGGAAGGCCGAGCGGAGAGCCGGGGGCCGGGGAGCGACATGACAGCTGAGCCCAAGAGGTAGGCCGCATCTCCCGCCATCACCCGGGGTCCAAACAGGGGGCGGGGATAGGGAACTGGGGGGACACAGGGGGCGGGGACCGGGGAGGACAGGTGTGGGGGGCCCTACTGTAGGTGGAGTTAAAGGTGTCCAGGCCTGGGGTCGCATTGGGGGGTGGAGCTACAGGTGTCCAGGCCTGGGGGGCCCAAGTGGGGGGTAGAGTCTCTAGCGTGACCCCACAGAGCTGATTGTCTCATCCATCATGGCTGCCAGAGGGACCCCAAATGAGGAAATTGGAGCTCATCCTATGGAGGTGACCCCACGTATACTGTCCCCCGCATCGTCCTATGGAGGTGACCCCACGTATACTGTCCCCCGCATCGTCCTATGGAGGTGACCCCACGTATACTGTCCCCCGCATCGTCCTATGGAGGTGACCCCACGTATACTGTCCCCCGCATCGTCCTATGGAGGTGACCCCACGTATACTGTCCCCCGCATCGTCCTATGGAGGTGACCCCACGTATACTGTCCCCCGCATCGTCCTATGGAGGTGACCCCACGTATACTGTCCCCCGCATCGTCCTATGGAGGTGACCCCACGTATACTGTCCCCCGCATCGTCCTATGGAGGTGACCCCACGTATACTGTCCCCCCGCATCGTCCTATGGAGGTGACCCCACGTATACTGTCCCCCCGCATCGTCCTATGGAGGTGACCCCACGTATACTGTCCCCCGCATCGTCCTATGGAGGTGACCCCACGTATACTGTCCCCCGCATCGTCCTATGGAGGTGACCCCACGTATACTGTCCCCCGCATCGTCCTATGGAGGTGACCCCACGTATACTGTCCCCCGCATCGTCCTATGGAGGTGACCCCACGTATACTGTCCCCCGCATCGTCCTATGGAGGTGACCCCACGTATACTGTCCCCCCGCATCGTCCTATGGAGGTGACCCCACGTATACTGTCCCCCCGCATCGTCCTATGGAGGTGACCCCACGTATACTGTCCCCCCGCATCGTCCTATGGAGGTGACCCCACGTATACTGTCCCCCCGCATCGTCCTATGGAGGTGACCCCACGTATACTGTCCCCCCCGCATCGTCCTATGGAGGTGACCCCACGTATACTGTCCCCCCGCATCGTCCTATGGAGGTGACCCCACGTATACTGTCCCCCCGCATCGTCCTATGGAGGTGACCCCACGTATACTGTCCCCCCGCATCGTCCTATGGAGGTGACCCCACGTATACTGTCCCCCCGCATCGTCCTATGGAGGTGACCCCACGTATACTGTCCCCCCGCATCGTCCTATGGAGGTGACCCCACTTATACTGTCCCCCGCATCGTCCTATGGAGGTGACCCCACTTATACTGTCCCCCCGCATCGTCCTATGGAGGTGACCCCACTTATACTGTCCCCCCGCATCGTCCTATGGAGGTGACCCCACGTATACTGTCCCCCGCATTGTCTTATGGAGGTGACCCCACGTATACTGTCCCCGCATCGTCTTATGGAGGTGACCCCACGTATACTGTCCCCCGCATCGTCTTATGGAGGTGACCCCACGTATACTGTCCCCCGCATCGTCTTATGGAGGTGACCCCACGTATACTGTCCCCCCGCATCGTCCTATGGAGGTGACCCCACGTATACTGTCCCCCCGCATCGTCCTATGGAGGTGACCCCACGTATACTGTCCCCCGCATCGTCTTATGGAGGTGACCCCACGTATACTGTCCCCCGCATCGTCCTATGGAGGTGACCCCACGTATACTGTCCCCCCCCCCGCATCGTCCTACGGAGGTGACCCCACTTTTACTATCCCCCCCCCATCGTCCTACGGAGGTGACCCCACGTATACTATCCCCCCCCCCCCTCATCGTCCTACGGAGGTGACCCCACGTGTACTGTCCCCCCCTCATCGTCCTACGGAGGTGACCCCACGTGTACTGTTCCCCCTCCCCTCATCGTCCTACGGAGGGGACCCCACGTGTACTGTCCCCCCCCCCCCTCATCGTCCTACGGAGGTGACCCCACGTGTACTGTCCCCCCCCTCATCGTCCTACGGAGGTGACCCCACGTGTACTGTCCCCCCCTCATCGTCCTACGGAGGTGACCCCACGTGTACTGTCCCCCCCTCATCGTCCTACGGAGGTGACCCCACGT
Source organism: Staurois parvus (assembly GCF_062004578.1). Taxonomy (NCBI): domain Eukaryota; kingdom Metazoa; phylum Chordata; class Amphibia; order Anura; family Ranidae; genus Staurois; species Staurois parvus. The sequence continues at coordinate 902 of NW_028319187.1, read as the reverse complement.
GTACTGTCCCCCCCCCTCATCGTCCTACGGAGGTGACCCCACGTGTACTGTCCCCCCCCCTCATCGTCCTACGGAGGTGACCCCACGTGTACTGTCCCCCCCCTCATCGTCCTACGGAGGTGACCCCACGTGTACTGTCCCCCCCCCTCATCGTCCTACGGAGGTGACCCCACGTGTACTGTCCCCCCCCCCCCCTCATCGTCCTACGGAGGTGACCCCACGTGTACTGTCCCCCCCCCCCTCATCGTCCTACGGAGGTGACCCCACGTGTACTGTCCCCCCCCCCTCATCGTCCTACGGAGGTGACCCCACGTGTACTGTCCCCCCCCCCTCATCGTCCTACGGAGGTGACCCCACGTGTACTGTCCCCCCCCCCCTCATCGTCCTACGGAGGTGACCCCACGTGTACTGTCCCCCCCCCCCTCATCGTCCTACGGAGGTGACCCCACGTGTACTGTCCCCCCCCCCCCTCATCGTCCTACGGAGGTGACCCCACGTGTACTGTCCCCCCCCCCTCATCGTCCTACGGAGGTGACCCCACGTGTACTGTCCCCCCCCCCCCTCATCGTCCTACGGAGGTGACCCCACGTGTACTGTCCCCCCCCCCCCTCATCGTCCTACGGAGGTGACCCCACGTGTACTGTCCCCCCCCCCCCTCATCGTCCTACGGAGGTGACCCCACGTGTACTGTCCCCCCCCCCTCATCGTCCTACGGAGGTGACCCCACGTGTACTGTCCCCCCCCCCCCCCTCATCGTCCTACGGAGGTGACCCCACGTGTACTGTCCCCCCCCCCCCTCATCGTCCTACGGAGGTGACCCCACGTGTACTGTCCCCCCCCCCCCCTCATCGTCCTACGGAGGTGACCCCACGTGTACTGTCCCCCCCCCCCCCTCATCGTCC